>NW_012267235.1:6443002-6449057 GCF_000151885.1 Dipodomys ordii
GTTTTTGCTATTCGGGGTCTTTTATTGTTCCATATGAATTTTTGGATTGCCTCTTCTATTTCCTTAAAGAATGAGGTTGGAATTTTGATAGGTATTGCATTGAATTTGTAGATAGCCTTGGGGAGTATTGCCATTTTCACGATGTTAATCTTGGAGCGTGTGTCTTAAAGCATCACAATACGTGTTATAATTCTTTTTTCCCTAGGGTTGAGTAGAAGAAGCATTTGAAACAGGAGAGCACAGTGCGGGGCGGGGGTGAGGGGGAGAGGAGAGGAGGGAATATAGAATAATTTTGAGAGTGGCTTCTGCTGAAGGTATTAAGTCTGAGACCAGACAGCAGACTGAAGTGAAGGGGAGAGGAGGGTCCTGCAGTATCCTGGCTCTCTTGTCTGTGCCTGAACTCCACCAAGTGTGAAAGGACTAGGATTGGTTACCATTGGTTGTCCTGCTCCTGTGGGTAATGCAACTTTTTCCTGTTCTCTTTCCTCCAATCGTACATTGGCTCCTGAGGCCAGATTTTATGTGTGCATGAGGGTATACTCTTGCCAATACACACTGTTCTTATTGGAAATATAACAATGATGTGACTTGACTGAATATCTCCAGAAGCCAATGAAGTCTAGTGAATGTCAATCTTTTTTTATTTTTTTGATCAGGTAAGAACATCTAAGGTAAGATCTATTTTTTGAATGTACATACAATATGTTATCTCAAGGACTTAATAATTTTGTATTACTGAACTTGATACCCTTTGAAGAGCCAATCCCTATTCCCCTTCCTTCCAGCCCATTTCTACTCTTTACATCTATACTACTACTCTCTAGTCCTAGGAGCTTATTTTTTAAGCTGAGAAAGATTCCATTGTATGGAATATGTCATATATTTTCATCAAGTTATTCAACAATGGACATTAGGGTTTTTTTTCCCTGTATCTTGGCTATGGTGAATAATGCTGCAATGCACTTGGAAGTACAAATATCTCTTCAAGATTTTGAGAAGGAAGGAAGGTAGAGATGGGACAATCCCTATTCAAGGCCAGCCAAACAAAGAAGTTGACAAAACTGCTAACACTAATGCTAACACCATGCTGGGCATGGTAGTTTATGTTTGTGACCCCAGCTACATAAGAGACAAGGGAGAGAAGGATTACTCTCTTAAGACCAGCCCTGGGCTGAAAAACAAACTAAAGCACAAAGAGCTAGGGGTGTGACTCAAATGGTAAAGCCCTTACAGGGGGCACAAGGCCCTGAATTCAAATCCCAATGCTGGCTAAAACATAAACAAAAGAAATTCAGACATGAGAGATGCTAGATCTTGGGGGTGGTCCTGGTATGTATTTTCTTACTTTGTTTTTTAGGAAACCACCTATTTTCCAAGTGGTTGCATCACTTGTGAGTAAACAATGGTCTTTGAGATCACAATTCTTACTTCTCATGATATACCTCTTCCTGCAGCAGCTTAAGCTTACTTCTGATAAGAAAGAAATTTCCATATAAAATAAGACCTTGAATATAGGGAGGACTTTGTTCTTTGGTTCTCAAACTGGTATGTTTCTATTAAAAATGGTTTATATCCAGCATTTCCCCTCTTCCATATGTGGCTTATATTAAGCACTTTATATTTCTTGCTTTTTTTCCCTTAGAGTTTTAGTGGTAGGACCCAGGGCCTTGTGCTTGCTAGGCCAGTGTCCTATCACTGAGTATACCTCAGACCCAGATTGATCACTTTGCCTTCATCTAAATTTTTCTCTAGGGTAATTGAAATGTCATATGTGGCCTTTTACCCTCTGCCACTCCTGGCAAAAATACAGCATAGAAGAAAAAAGTCTGTGTCCAAAACAGTAGATGGATTATATCAGCAGTCTGTGAAAGAGAAACACAGAGATCTGGACGTTCAGAGTTGCAGGTTCCTCCTATGTGGAAGTCAAAAAAAGCTCAAATGTACTTCTGTGAGTGGAAAAGTTTGAGGGTGGCTGGTGATTGGAGGCCAAGTAAATCATGCAGGGAGGAGTTAAGAGCGCAGGCTGGAGAAGAGAGAGGGAGGAGGCCAGTGGGCAGGGAGGACGGGGCATATTTTAGGAGGGAGGACACTGGTGGTGGCCAGTAAGACTTGGAGAGTGGAAAGGAAAGAAGACACACGCAGGAAGAAAGCAGATAGGGGCCGAGCTGGGAGGCGATCCCAGGAATAGGGAGAAGAGGCCTTAGGAGGCTGTTTGTAGGGAGGATAGAAGGAGCATGAAGGCCAAGGGTAGCAGGACACACAGAAAGTGGGGAGGGACCAGAGAAATGAATTTCCAGTCACCAACCAGCTTTCTATCTGCCTGTAGAATTCTGACCATCAAATTGCTCCCAGGGGAAATGAGCAGGTCTAGGAAGGTAACTGGATACAGAGCATCATCGGTCAGTGTACTGAGCCTCGGAAAAAAGCAAGAGTTTGATTTCCTGCATTGTGAATAAACAATTTACTCTGCAAAGAAAAATGAAGGGACTTTGCTCATCCACTTAGGTCTCAGGCTGAGATCTGAGGGGGTGGCTCTGCATCAGACCAAAGTGAGTTTGTTTGTTTGATCATTTAAAGAGGTATGTTCCTTTGTCAAGTGTTCCTGAGGGGTTACATGAGAATATCAATCTCTGTATGTTTCTATCAACTAGCAATTATTAGATGAGACAACAATCTCAATAGTAATAAACATGTGACCTGTAAAGATTGTTTTATTAATCAGTTCATCAAATTATAAGGGTGTTAGCCAAGGTCTTAAGATCTTCCAGCTGAAGTGGACCTACTGTTACTTTCCTATAAGAATGAAATAGGTTCCTGTGAAGGAGAAATGCTTCCATATAAGAAATGAAAGGTATCTGCAGATCATGAAAGTGAAATGTCCTTTCTTGTGGGGCTCTAAAGTATCCCTTCTCCTTACTCAGGCATGTCCTGAGCACAAAGTGCTAAGAAGGATATCGCTACTGGAGACTCAAGATCTGCCTGGTGAAAGATGGCTTGTGCTGAAAGATAAACTACCTTCATCTGGAACTTGTAAATTTGAGCTGGGGACACATTTGTCACATAGCGACCTTGAAGTAAACAGAGTGGCTGCTCCCCCAGAAATAGGATTTTCATTTGCTGAGGGGGTTGGACTAGATCATTCTGGCCTAGTATCACTCTAACCTATTGGCGCCCAGGCCTAGGCCTTTTTAAAAAGGCCTGTGGCAGAGGGGGGCTCTCAGATCATCTTGGTAGAGGCATAAAGGAGACCGCATCTTTAAGAGGACAAGTTGGAAATATCTACCATCTGTTTTAATGCACAAAGCATTAGAGCTACTCTGCTTCTAGAAATTTTATCTAGTGACCTTGCCAAGTTACAACTCTTTGCACAGGTGTACTAATATAATTTAAAAATACCACAGATCATCAATGGGACATCTACTCAAAGAAATCCTAGTCACTGTTTTAAAATATGAGGTAGATCTATATATGTTCAACTACAAGTGTTCTTAGCTGAGTGGGCGCATATATTTTTGTCTCCCCCAACCTCTGGCATTTAACACAGAACCTGGCAGCATACAGGTAGGTGCTACCAACTCACTTTTAGACAGAACTGTTTTGAAAATGCTTGCATCTTATTTTGGTATCTGGCCGTCATTAAGTTTTCTATCTTTATTATCATTAAGAGGTTGTACAAAGAGGTTTTAATTCAACATGTCGGTTTATGAGTACAGTGCACCTTGATCAGTATCATCCCTTCTGTCCTTCTCTCCCATCTCTCCCAACCCCACCACCCCCTCACATTACCTGGCCCCATTGCAAATGTTTTTTTAAACACCCATTATACATCTCCAAAGAGGTGTACCTTGTGTCTCAAGACATTTCGTAGTTGGATCCTGGGTCTGTACCAGTTGTAGGTGCAAGGAGTTATGAATACTTGATGACACCTGGCCAAAGTGTACCTGTAGATAAACTATCTGGTTAGTAGTAAGAAAGCTTCATCCCCAATCTTGATGTCATCCCCTAGGACTGTAGAGAAAGAGGTAAGGGAAGGGCTGTGAAGTAACCCCCTGCCAACACTATTCTCTGTTAAAGAATTCCACAAACAGTCCTCATGACTGCAAGGCAGACTTGAAAAGTGAATATGAGAGAAATTGCCAGCTGTATCACTGGAAAACATTCTCTTGGATTCCTTGTTAGTTTTCACATAAACTCTTGAGCTCAGCAAAGTTCACTCCTTAAATGAGATGAAATCATGCCAAAGAATATGTGTTTGCAATAATCATAATGATCATGATCACCAGGAGGGTGTGTAAATAGATACTCAGTTTAAAAAATAACGATTTTTAAATGTCCTTTTCATGAATTAGTAATGTAAGAGATTTAAAAGTTCCATCATTCACTAATTATTACCTATGTTTCTATAGGCTGGAAACACAACGTCATTACCCTTCACAAGTATACTTTGTGCTTATGTTTATTTTTAATTTTCCATTCTAATTGTTTAAATAAAGCACCTAGGAGAGATGCTTTATTACAAGCTTTTAAAATTTATAGCCTAGCACTCCTTCCCAAGTCCTTTTTGGAGAAATGATAAGGCCTGATAAATATAACCACACCTGTTGGTTAAAGAGACAGAAAATAAAACGGTTGCTCATTTTCCTTTGCATGTTCCTGGGAGCATTTGAGGATTTGTTTCAAAGGAACTGCTGAAAATGTGGAAAGTTGACATCATCATCAAACTTGCTGAGATGCTAGGTACTGAATTTCCGAGAACACTCCCTCAACACCGTCATGACTGTGGATCAGCCAAGTCCTGGCAGCTGTGAAACTCCTATGACTGTGTATCGGCCTCACTTAGAAACTTACAGGAGTGCAGCTTCTGACAGATAGTTGTTGGGATCATTGCATTGATGCTCTGTAACCTGTCATTAGGACACAGGGTTGAAGGAGATTAGCCCTGCCACTGCTCACTCTTTGTAGGATCCTGCTTTCTTCTCTGCCGTCTTGACAGACTAAGGGAGAATAGGAAGAAATATACTGGAAATGTGATTGTCTTCTCACAAATGTGGCCCCACGCTCCACATCTCAGCTTATTCTATGTCTTTTTTTTTTTTTCTGGTCTTGGGGCTTGAACTCTGGGCCCTGTCCCTGAGTTCCATTTTGCTCAAGGCTAATTCTCTACCACTTGAGCACCATTTCTGGATCTTTTTTCTGTGATTAATTTGGAGATAAGAATCTCTCGGACTTTCCTGACCAGGCTGGATTTGAACTGTGATCCTTAGATCTCGGCCTGCTGAGTAGCTAGGATTACAGACATGAGCCATCAGTGACTGGCTTAGCCATAGGCTAAGACAATTTTTAAGACTTTGCAATTTGATAGATTTTATTTTTGATAAATTGTATTGTTTGAAAGTTTTAGATTTTTCAGAAAAATTGAAACGCAAAAAATACAGAGTTCCCACGTACTTTTATTAACGTCTTACAGCCTTGTGGCTCATCACCTACAATTAGAAATGGACATTGGTTCATTATTATTAATGAAGTCTGTAGTGTGTTCTGTATTCTCTTTCCTTAGTTTTTCGTCTAATATTCATTTGCTGTTCCAGGGTTTCCTCCAAGATGTTGTATTGTGCTCATTCATTATATGTCTATGGGCTCCTCTTGGCTCTGCAATTTCTCAGACTTCTCTTGCTCCCACAATTTTAGCCGTGTGTGTGTGTGTGTGTGTGTGTGTGTGTGTGTGTGTGTTGGTACTGGGACATGAACTCAGGACTCAGGGTCTTGTGCTTTTTGCTTGTCTGGCTTTTTTCTCCTTCCTTCACTCCCTTTTTCCTCCCTCCCCCGCTCTCTTTCTTTCTGTCTGTCTTTCCCTTCTCTTTCTCTCTCTTTCTCTCTCCCTCTCCTCCCTCCCTCTTTCCTTTTCCCTTCCTTCCTTTTTTCCTTCCTTCTTTCCTTCCTTCCTTCCTTCTTTCCTTCCTTCCTTCCTTCTTTCCTTCCTTCCTTCCTTCCTTCCTTCTCCTTCCTTCCTTCCTTCCTTCCTTCCTTCCTTCCTTCCTTCCTTCCTTTCTTTCTT
>NW_012267235.1:6449108-6646392 GCF_000151885.1 Dipodomys ordii
CATGTGAGGAAAGCACTCTACCACTAAGCCGCATTCCCAGGCACCATCTTTCTTTCTTTCTTTCTTTCTTTCTTTCTTTCTTTCTTTCTTTCTTTCTTTCTTTCTTTCTTTCTTTCTTTCTTTCTTTCCTTCTTTCTTCCTTTCACTTAAGGATAGTTCTCTGCCACTTGAGCCACACTACCACTGCCAGCCTTTTGCTGGCTACTTGGACATAAAAGTTTCGTGGCTTTTTCTGCCAGAGCTGGTTTCAAACTACAATCTTCATATCTCAGCCTCTTGCATAGCTAAGAGTACAGAATGAACCACCAGAGCTCGGCACTTCAGCCTTTTTTGAGGAACACTGGTTTAGCATTCTGCAAGAAGCCTCTCTGTTGACTGTTTTCGTATATGCAATGCTTTGGGCTTTGGGGTAAAGATTTTGGAAGTTGAGTGCTATTTTCATCATACTATGTGCCATCCATATAATTTGTGACTAGTTTTCATTTCATTTTTGTTTGTTTGTTTATTTTCTGGGGTCGAACCTAAGGCTTCACACATGGTAGGCAAGCCCCTACCCACTGAGCTTCACTTCCAGCTCTGATTTGTGATGGTGAATGTTGATTTGAATCACCTGGCCAAGTTAGTGTCTGTCAGATTGTCCACTCTAACATGACTTTTCTTTCTCTCTTTCCATGCTATACTTTTTAGCAGAAAGTCTACTGGAAGGAGCAGAGAATCGTGCTTCTGTCCCTGAGGTCACATTATCTGCTTAAATTATTTGGAATGCTCCATCATTTAGTCAATCGTTTATTCATATGACAGAATCAGGGATAGTTAGTTTAGGGTCATGTTGTAACCCAATATCACCATGCTGGTTTTGTTGCTCAGATTATGCCTGCTTTGACCACTGGAGTTCTTTCAGTGATCTCGGTGCCCATCCGACCTCCTCTCATTATCATCAAAGGTCACTGACACCTTTGTGCATGCTTCGTTACTCCTGATATAGCAGAGTGCTTCAGGTTCATCTTAGTTTATTCCTTCTTCAGTCCTTGATTAGCTATTTATTTCTCCAAGGAGCCCTGGTTGCCTCTATTGGTTGATGATTTTAGCAAATAATATTGACACTAGTATGTTCATTGTTGCTGGTTTTCATTTTTTCTTTTTTTTGCCAGTACTGGTGCTTGAACTCAGGGCCTGGGCACTGTGCCTGAACCTCTCTGTGGTCAAGGCTAGCACTCTACTACTTGAGCCACAGCACCGCTTCCAGCTTTTTCTGTGTATGTGGTACTAAGGGATTTTACCCAGGGCTTCATGCATGCTAGGCAAGCACTCTACCACTAAGCCACATTCTCAGCCTGGTGTTCATTTCTTTTAGTACTTTTCAGCCAACAAAGCAAAGACTATATGTGTGCATACCAGCCTATGATTCTTTAAACTTTGTATATCTCTCCCCCACTGCATAACCCCTGCTTTCACTGTGTTTGATGTTGGTATAATTTGTGGAGGGGAAGGGGAAAAACAAATCGTTTAACTAGGGATACAGGTGGACCCATTGCAACAATGAGATGTACAAGTCGTTATGTCGAAAAATGAACTTTGCATGTTTGGTGGGGGGTAGGGGGAGGATTGGGTGGGGGGAGGGAGGAGTATGGGAAGGGATGGGAAGGGGAAACAACAAGGAGGCAACAATGCTTGATAAGAAATGTACTCGTTATCTTGCCCATGCAATTGTAACTCTTCTGTATGGTATTCGCACAATAAATAAATAAATGAATAAACCTGTATTCATTAAAATTGTCTTTGTTCTTTAAGTTATATGGGATTTGACAAATGCATAATGTTGCTATTACTTACCTTTAGTGTAATTATACAATATAGTTTCAATAATCTAAAAAGCACCCTCTTTTCACAGGTCTACCCACCCTCTATCCTTGAACTACTCCAAACACTGTTTTTTTAATTCAGTTCTTCTCTATTTTTCATCCTTTAAAGAGTTCCATGTAATTAGAAACATATAGTATGTAGTTTTTCAAACCAGTTTCTCTCACAATATACATTTCACCTTCCCCAATGTCTTTTCATGGTTTGGAAGTTCATTCATTTTTATTGATCTTCTATATTCCATTATATGTACAGCACAATTTATCCATTCAATTATTGAGGGCCCTCTTGGCTGTTTCTAGTTTTTTGGTGATTTCAGAAAGCTGTTTTAAACTTCCATGTGGAGGCTTTTGTGGTGACATGTTTTCAACTAAGTTGAGTAAATCAATTCCTTCTTGACGTGAAACTCAGAGAAAGATGTGAGTATGTTTTTAATCTGATAATGATGGAGGAGAAAAATCACTCTCCAGTGGTTCATAATTCTCTTAGTTTCTATCCATCTTGTTAGAGTTGCTGTTATCAACTCTTATCCTATTTCACCCACTGCCAGCCACTCAGCTTTAATAACACATTCAGTATATGGTAGTAAGTGGGTAGTTTTCAATACTATCTATTTGAATGGTTCTTTCCTACTCCTCCCTGAGCAAAACCCATCTGCAGCAAGCAATTGAGGAGTTCTCCACTAGAGTTGCAATGACCATTCTAACTCTCAGCGTAAGTGGTGGAGGTCTGATCCTACCAGCATTTCAAGCTCATCTTCTCCAGTACTCCCCTTCCCTTCAGTCCCTAGAAAGAGTTTTCAATATATCAACACCCAGGGCTTCCTCTAACAAATAGACTATTTTGTGGGAACAGGGAGATGGTCGAAATTTCTTAGCATTAGTGGTATTTGCTTAATGCTCAGTACTGGAGACTTGAGACTTAGGGCCACCAGATCCATCTGAAGACTTGTCTCTATGCAAAGAAGCTGGAATCCCATACAACAAGATGACAAGACTTCAGGAAGAAGAGAGTCACCATGTAAAAATCCAAGGATGAGCACTTCCAACTTGGGGGGTGACGGTTGCATTTATAAGCTAAGTGCTCCTTTACTTTTTCTACTATTCGTAATATTTGTTACAGCTAATGGTTTGTTGTGGTGATGAGACTGGATCCAACCTGTTTGGCTTGTCTTTGCCTATATGAACTTGTGTTGAAGTGTGCCCTTCAACATGTGCTTGAAAAATCCATTGCTATTCTATGGTATGCGCATATGCCACATGGGTTAGAAAGGCTCTCCAAAACTACATCTATGTCATTCATGGCGACCCTGGGACTTTCAACAGCAAGAAGCTAGAACCACGAAGGAAAAGCTATCTGGGATTTTACAATGAAAACCTCCATTCTAAATCACTCTTACATTGTGATTTGTACTCATCTATAGGAATATCATTTTCTAAATTACCTTATTTTTATAAGGTATTCAAAATCCCCTTTGGGTGTATGTGTTTGACAAGTAGGAATATTCTTGTTCTACAGAAAATTGCCACTGGGCCTATTTATTCTTTAAAGAAAGTATTAATATCAAATCAGAATGTCTCTTCCCCAATTTTTTAATAATGTCTCCATTTGATTTTTAAAGCACGTCATAATGAGATATAGTAGTACAAATGAGCATAAATAAGATATCAGTATGCCTTCAAGACTAATAATAAAGCAAATATCTGTTCCTTCCTGGTAGCCTAAGAAATTCCTAGCAAAGGTATATTTCTTCAGAGCCCCTTGGGAGACTCTCCCCAACATCCTTCCCCAGTTTTCCCATATTATAATCATGTCTTTCAGAAATCAAGGAGCCTCAGACACTTCTCACTGGGACTTGTGGAGGCTACTTGTCTCTCCATGGAAACCCAGTAGCAGGACTGCTGCCCGGTTCTACAGATTTCTGTTTTGGTGGGCTTGTCATTGTTTGGCAATAAAATGCCAGTATATCTTTCAAAAGCAGGCCCTAGACATTCATTTTGAACAAGATCCTCTTTCAAGTCAAAGCAGATACCTAGTGATCATTGTCTATACCCATTATCTTACATTTTGGGCTAATAAAAATGAGGAAAAGATCCAAAGGTTTCTATCTCTTAAGGGAAGTGAAGGAATAGCATGATAAAATCCTGGGACATCTAAATAGTGACAAATTTTCCTAATGAGCTATTTAGAAACCTCTATAACCTGCCAATACTCAGGATGGCTCACAGGCCAACAACACAGACAGCAATGAGGTGTTTGTGGGAAGTGCAGAATCTCTGGTCCTTCTTCAGACTGCTGAATCCAAATCTGCACTTAACAAGATCCCTGGAGATCCACATGCCAGTAAGGCATGCTTCCTAGTCTGAGATCTTCAACTCACAGTTGGTAGAGAAAATGATTGGCAAAATTCTAGAACCTCATAAGAAAATAAGAATAGAGTTTTCTAGAATGATTTTTATCTCATAACACTGTCTTTAAAAAAAATATTCTTGAGACATTACTGGCCTTGAACTGAAGATCCTCCTGTCTTAGCCTCCTGATTGCTTGGATAACAGGCATGTGTCAACACTTGGCCTGTTTCCTACATGCACATAATCAATGCAGCTCTTACGCTAAGTCGTTACTCTCTATAGCTTTACCCTCTTCTTAGACACTTGCAGGCCTTCTGAAGTAAACACCTGTTATGCAGACTAGTCTTATCTCTCACCAGTAGGACTGTGGGAGATGAGGTCAATAGCCTATTGAAGTTATAGACGACATTAAAAGGGTTCATGTCAACTTCATTCAGTGTCCTTGATAATGACAGCTTTAGAGACACAGTTACAAAATAAGAAACTATATTAAGTCAGCGGTACAAGCCTGATAAATGAAATGCCATGGTGCGAACAAAGTATGAATCCTCCAAATTAATTCCAAGGGATCAAGTTTTGATTGCCATTCACGTCAAACCCAGCCCTGTAAATCATGAGTCCCAAGGATAGTGACCTGTTAGAAGTGTCTAGATGTAACAACTGAAATATATTCCAATATATTTTAAGTGCTATAGCAGAGTAAACAATGTCATTTTGATCTCTGTCCTCCATGCTTCTCATCCAGGATACTATTCACATGGTGCTCCCTTGTTGTGAAGGTGGACCTGTGCCTTTGAAGATGGTTCATAAGATGCCCCTGGCCTTTCTCTTCAGGGGCACCCTCTTTCCCTGAGAGGTGACAAGCAAGACAATCTTCATGCACTGTGAAATGCCCACTGGAGAAGAGACTCTGCTCCAAGTTGAGAATTACTATTTCATGCCAATGTAAATAACATTTATGTCTATTCCTTGGCAGCTTTGCTGAGATCATAGCCACACGTCCTGTATTCAGGGCCTCTGAACAGCCTGGAAATCATCCAGAGCACTGATTTTGAGGATAGTGTCTCTCAGCATGTGAGCTTTCTGTCTGATACCTCAGTGGCCATGAATACTCAATTCGAACACATTCATATAGCAATTTCTCACAGCAGATCATGGGAGCTGCTACCACCTTTGCACTTGGGAGATTTCAGTACAAAGAGCCACAAACCAGGCCAGAGCACTGTCTAGATACACAGAGCAACCGTTTCTCCAAAGCAAAATGGTGACTTCTGCTTGACCACAGCCCTAGATCCTCACTGACTTATAGGGAAACAGAGGCAGACAGCAAAGTCCTTCTTACCAGCTGAGCCTCTGTCCTAGGTAGGGATGAGGCTTTGGGAGAAAGACAGTGACTAATTAAAATTGAACCCACTCAGAGCTCTAAAACCTTCCAGTCTCTGAGATTGTGCTTCCAGTTAAATATACTGCCTTCTAAGGAGCTGTGAAAATGACTGATAATAGCAGCAGTCCCTGGAATGGGACTCTTGAAACTCCTTTTTTTTAATGCCAGTCCTGGGACTTGAACTCAGGACCTGGGCACTGTCCCTGAGATTTTTGCTCAAGGCTAGTGCTCTACTACTTGAGGCAGCTTTTAAGTAGTTAATTGGAGAAAAATGTCATGGATATTTTTGCTGAAGACTAGCACTATACTACTTGAGCCAAAGCTCTACTTCCGGCTTTTTGGTGGTTCATTGGAGATAAAAGTCTCATGGACTTTCTTGCCTAGGCTGGCTTTGAACTGTGATCCTCAGATCTCAGCCTTCTGAGCAGCTAGGATTACAGGCAAGAGCCACTGGCACACAGCTTAAAACTCCTTAAAACAGTTTGTTTAAATTTAAATACATTTACATTTTAAAATGAAGTTTAGCATCTAGGATTAATTCCCACAATTTCTTCTGCTATCATCTTACCGGTCCAGCTTCAGCCCCTTTTTCAGAGACTGATAATGTCTAACTTTAAGTGTTATTTAGAGCCTTACTACCATCTTTCCCATCCCTTTGGTCCACCTCCAGTCTCCTCCTAAGTTTATTAATTCTACTTAAGGTCCTGCCTACCACATCTGTGTTCTGCCTTATCTTCTTCTGCTTTTGTTTATGACCATCTTTGCCAGTCCCAGTCTCCATCATTTCACTAAAGCAGAGTGTGGAGGTGGATTTTAACCTCTGATGGTCAGTACATCTAACCTCATCATTTATGGATTCCATATTTACAGGTTCCTCTAGTGGCTAAAATGTATTTGTAGCCCAAATATCAAAATCAGATGTATCTGTGGTCATCCTCATGCATAGCGTGGAGATAAATTTGAGTTGCTGAGCTCTAGCAAGCTCAGCTGAGCTAGGGCCAGTTGACAACTGGTCTTCCTCAGCCTTTTTGCTTCTCATTAATGCTGCTTTCTCTTTCTTTCTTCCCTTTTCTTTTTCCATTTTTGTGGATTTTTTTGCTGATGATTTTTGCTGCTTCAGACAGTTCTAAACTATTGCTAAGTGTTGCCTAGTGTTCCAGTGTAAGAAGGCTATGCCTTATGGAGAAAGTATATGTGTTAGGCAAGTGTTATTCAGACTGACAGCGTGGCCTCTGCCCCCCAGTCCATCCCTCTTGAAGAGGAAGGAGACACCATCCCCCTCACTGCCCCTACCCTTGCTAACAGTGCTGTTAGCCATGTGTTCAGTATTATTGAATCTGCAATATATATGAAGTTAGATGTATTTAAATAAACACATATAAAGTAAGCTTTATGCTGCTTAATTAATAAAAATGTTGTAACCAGAATCTCTTAGAAACAAAACCCTCATTTCCCTGAGGAACAATTGTTCAGTATTTATGAATTAGCACTCATAGTGACTTTAGAGAGCCTAACTATATACAGCAAGTAACAAATCTTGACCATATTAAATGTCACAATGAATGCCCCTCCAACTTGTATAACTACTTTATGCTGTAGAAAAAGGGAATTGGCTGTATTTATGTGTGAGAATCCCCTGGAAGAATAATAAAAAGCTGGTAACACCAGTTGCTTCAAAGAACAAGATTGGGTAGCTTAGGAACAGGAGTGGGAGAGGACTTTTTACAACAATGCCTTTTATATATTTACTTGTTTTGGGGATTGAACTCATGGCCTTCATGTCACTCAGCTGGCTTGTTCATGGCTGTTGTTCTACCACTTGAGCCACATCTCCAGCCAGCATTATCCATAGTTAATTATAAAGAGTCTCAGGGATGGGGCTGGGAAGATGGCTCAGTGGTAGAGCGCTTGCCTTGCAAGCTTGAGGCCCTGGGTTCAATTCCTCAGCACCACATAAGCAAAAAGCTGGCAGTGGCGCTATGGCTCAAGTGGTAGAGTGTTAGACTTGAGCTGAAGAGTTGAGGGACAGCGCCCAGGCCCAGAGTTCAGGCCCCACGACTGGACCCCCCCCCAAAATAAAAGAGTCTCAGGGGAACTTTTCTGCAAGGTTGCCTTTGAAACATGATCCTCAGATTTCAGCCTGTTGAATAGCTAGGATTCTTTTTTTTTTTTTGTGAGAATACAGAGGAGTTACAATTACACGGGCAAGATAACGAGTACATTTCTTATCAAGCATTGTTGCCTCCTTGTTGTTTCCCCTTCCCATCCCTTCCCATACTCCTCCTCTCCCCCCACCCGATCCTCCCCCCACCCCCACCAAAGTTGTTAAGTTCATTTTTCGATAATAACGACTTGTACATCTCATTGTTGCAATGGGTCCACCTGTATCCCTAGTTAAAACATCAAATACAGTGAAAGTATGGGTTATACTGTGGGGGAGGGACATACAAAACAACATAGAAATCATCTTATAAATATGATAGAAAACAATTACATGAAAGGAAAAAAACAAAAAAAAACATTTGAATACTTACTTTGGGGTTCATTCCCCTAACATCAACTTATCTGACCTTTTCTGCTTGACTAGGACATATACTAGTGGATTCTTGACATGAACTACTGGTGCCTGGCTGCTGTTTGTGTGTTTCTGAGCCACACAATTGGATTGATTAAAAATTAATCTTAAACTTAAAAACAAAAGAAAATAACAAAATGAAAATATGTAATTTAATCAGGGATCACTTTAGTCTCATGATTAAAGTCCAGTCAGAAGGCACCCATCCATCCTCATTGTCATCACTGATCCTATACGATGTGGATAGAAACCCAAGCCTGAAGGCTGGCCATGTTAGATTGTTCCCAAGTAGGATACCGCATAAGTAAGCATTTTGAACAAATCTGATTTCATTTTCTTTTCATTTCTTTTAGGGTTGCTTTGCTGTACACCCACAGGATTGTACCTCTGGGTAAAACACAGATCAGGAGTATTTTCAGATGATCCCATGCAAAGCACTGTGTAACTCTAATATGTTGAAGAGAGAAGGAAATCAAATGAAGGACTTTACCCCTCAAAACATCTGTACCATCCAGCAATGGTTCTCAAGCATGGCTGAAGGTTAGACTCTCCAGGAAAGCTTGAAAAGTAGGGATGGGAAATGTTCCTGACATAGTTCATCTAGGGTGGGACTCAGCTACCAGAATTATTATGATGCTGATTTTCAACCAGGACTGAGAACCTCTGACAATCAAGTGGACCAGGTGGTTTCTCAGGTTTGGTAGTTTTCAAGTCTGGTTCCCAGAAATGCAGATTCACTTGTTCTGAAGTATGAGGATGGGATTCATTAACCATGTCTTAAACCCCCTGGATGATTATGACATGTGTCAGGAATGAGAACCAATGTTAGAACATTAGAAATACAGATGATAAGCTGGGGGCTGGGGGCTCATGCTCACACCTGTAATCCTAGCTACTCAAGAGGCTGAGATCTGAGGATCGAGGTGTAAAGCCAGCAGAAAAGTCCTTGTGAGACCCTTATCTCCAATTAATCACTCAAAAATTGGAAGTGGTTCTGTGGCTCAAGTGGTAGAGCATTAGCCTAGAGCAGAAAGAGGCTCAGGGACAGCACCAAGGTGCTGAGTTCAAGCCTCACAACCAACAAAAAAAAAAAGAAAAGAAATAAAAATGATCAATGAACACATGGAAAGATGTTCAGTCTTACCATTAGGGAAAAAGAAAATCATATGGTAGTATACTTTTTATCTTTCATATTGTTATAAAGGTTGATAATATCCAGTGTGATAGGAGGAGATGGGAAACCGCATGATTACCTACTGGTAGAAAGTTAACGACTTTAAAAGGAAGTTTGATAGTTGGATTTAAAAAAAATTTAAATGCATATCCAATAACAAAACAATCCCTCTGTGCTAGAAAAACTTTTTACTGTGTGCTAGAGCATAAAAAGAATATATAGAGATGTTCATTGCACTATGGAAAATCAGCAACAACCACTTGATCATCCATAGAAGAATGGCTAAGCACACTGGGTACAGCCTTTCTGTAGAATATTGCTTATCAGTTGAAAAGGATGAGGAAGCTCAATATATACACATGTACAACTACCACCCCCCACACACATTACGGTTGAAAAAGTAAGTTGCAAACACATAGATAGATAGATAGATACATACATACATACATACACACACACATACATACATACATACATACATAGGCTGATAGATATAAATCTCTCACACAGCACCTTATAGGTTTAATAACACATAACCCAGTACTCTATAAATGGTGTACACATACATAACTATTAATATGCATGTAAAGGAACCAGACACTGGTGGCTCACACCCGTAATCCTAGTTACAGGAGGCTAAGACCTGAGGATCTCAGTTCAAAGCCAACCCAAGCAGAAAAGTCCCCAGGAGACTCTTACCTCCAATTAACCACTCAAAAAGCAGAAGTGGAGCTTTGGCTCAAAGTGGTGGAATACTAGCATTGAGCAAAAGTACCCAGGCCCTGAGTTCAAGCCCCATGACCAACCAAAAAATACAAAGATATAAGCATTATTTTCCCTGATGAGAACAAAATGAAGGAACTGGATCTGGAATAGAGGTATGGACAAAAAGGATTCAGTCTTATCCATAACTTAAAATGTTCTCTTAAAATGATGCATTTAACTATTTCTTAGGGAGTGAAAAAACAATTTTCAAGAGTGGAAAGTTTTAATAGCAATTTTCCTTGCAAGTCAAATGCCAAAGCAATGATTATTAATCTTTTGTGGATCATGGACATCTGAGAATCTGATGAAAAACCTTCCCCCCCACACACACAAATTTTCCAAAGACATAAGTTGTGTGTGTGGGGGGGTGTTCGTGTATGTTCAATTTAAGAGAGCTTCTAGAAGCCCTGAAGCCCACTCATTGGCTTCTCAGCCTTGGGTTGAGAGTATCTGAGCTGCACGATCTTGATAGATTATAAACAGTTTTGCTTTTCTTCCCTTAGACTCCATGACCCTTTCCTGGTCCTCCATGTCCTGGAGGAGTCATAATGTCTGACAGCTATTTTTATGGGCACCAGCAGCTCTTCTCCCACAGATTAAATTTCCCCAGAAGGTAGATTTTCGCTGACATCTTAATACTTGGAAGGGAGCAGGCAATCCTTGAGGAGTGAGTGAATAGAGCATATGGTGTGTGGAGCTGCAAACAGAAGCTGATCTGTGTCAAAGAAACCTCAAGTGTTTCACATTTGCGTTTGGACATCATCAGATCTTTTTATAAAGTTCTGCAGCGTCATTCTCCCTTCACAGGCATACGGGGCCTTTGGGTGTTAGCCACTGGGCTAGTCATACAGAGTTCTTAGCTTTTTTATTATGTCCTCTTAAAGAAGAAAGGGGCACACAAAGAGTTATCCTTCTGCTCCTAAATTTCCGTCAATCTTCCCTCTACCGTTCCAAAATTATTGCCGAATGCAGGTGTATACCTGCCTTTTCTGAGACTTCTTCAATAGGTTTTAACTGGCAAAGTTGGTCTTTATAAAAGCGAAGTTCCTTGTGCTAGCCTGAAACAACTGTACACATGTACTGAGTCTGCTTGAACACCTTACGTACTCGAGTCCCCCCGGGGAGCACTGTACACCTCATTTCTCATTCCTGTTCCCCTTGTTCATCCCAGAGCAGGTTCGAGAAAGCCTAAGGCAAGCTAGCTGCAATCAAATTTACTTGTTCTTTCTCTAGCTTCCCATGGATGCACCTACATTCCTAGGCAGAAAAGGAGAGGCCTAAATATGACAGCATGTCATCCAAAATGGTAGATCAGCATTCCTTTGAAAACATGATGGGTTTTGTTCCATAGGGTTGTCACTGCTTCTTAAGTCTTGTGCCTCAGAGTATTAATTTCTGCAGCGGCTATTGAAACCCCACCCCAAACAGGTCCTTGTAGCTTCTTGCTTCATGCCACCCCCTATGGATTTGCACTCATAGCCATACTGCTGTTCTTTCCATTCTGAAATCCCCTTCTGACCTTCCCCAGCCATGTTCGTCTTTAATTTATTATGGCTCAGATCCAAATGCAAATTTTTCAACAGGCATTCATTCAGCATATCCACCATTGGCATCAGTTTCCTTTAACTCAGCATTTATTTTTTTTCTTTTTTTCTTTTTTGTCGGTCATGGGGCATGAACTCTGGGCCTGGGCACTGTCCCTCAGCTTTTCAGCTCAAGGCTAGTGCTCTACCACTTGAGCCACAGCACCACTTCCAGCTTTTTCTGCTTCTAGGTGCTGAGGAATCGAACCCAGGGCCTCATGCATGCAAGGCAAGCACTCTACCACTGAGCCACCTTCCCAGTCCCAGCATTTCTTTTGTAGTGCTAGGAATTGTATCTGGAACATCACCTATTCTAGGCAAGCACGCTCCCACTGAACTGCACCCCAGCCCCTCCCTGCTGCCTTTCAGTATTTGTAGAATCCTATCCCTTCCACTTATAAGATCTTCTCTATAGAAGGTTGGACTGTACCTGCCTACCACAAATACTTGTGAAGCATTTGAATGTGTCAGACACTCACAATTCTGGGAATGAAAATAAGATTTCCCCCTCCCCATGGAGTTTATATTCAAGTATCTGAGACAGGAATGACAAGTGAGCCACTAAACACAAGAGTTCCAAAAAGCAAAGGAAATGACTCAAGGTGATGTGTAAAGTGACTAAGAGGAGAGAAAACATTAGAAAAGATGTTCTTGGTGAAGGTCACTTTGAAGAGAAAGACTTTGAGTTGAAATCTATAAAATAGAAGGAGGTACCATTCATTCTAACAGCCATGGAAAGAGCCTTCTATTCTGAAGGAACAGCAAGACCAAAGGCCCTATGTGAGTTAGGAGTCTGGCTGCATGGCACATGGGTGATTATAGGTTTCTAAGATGTCTACCTATTTCTTACAAAACATAGTAAGGCCACTGATGGCTAGAATATAAACATCATAGATTCCAGGCCTGTCTTCCTTCTTGTGATATCCACAGTGTTAGCACCAATATTGATGAATAAGTAAGTGGGTTTTTACTGGGTGACCAGTGGCTTTATCTCTGGTCTGACAGGTCTGGCCTTTTGCAACCAAGCTGCAAAGAACAGAATTCCTCTCAAGTCTCTGTCTGTGTGCCTTAGTAGCACCATTTGTTCAAGGGAGAAAGAACAGGGCACTTCTTTCTGGAGCAATGTATACCGATGAATAATCTCACAGAGGAAATCTGTGGAACCTTTGGAAGCTGCTCGGGGAATTCAGACAATTCCAGAGCGTGGCTTGGCAGATAGGAAGCCAGAAGCACTGTACATTGTTTACCCAACAGACAGTGGGAACTACCATGTGAGCAGCCGCTGACCTCCCCCTAGGAGCATTTCCAGAGCTGGAACCTCTCTTAAGCTTCCAGAATGTGGATAAAGTTTTTCTGCATGATAACAGGACACGGTGTTACTTTCCTTACTACTAGGTTTATTGTTGTACTAATTCCAGGGTTCCTGTCCAGCTTTTCTCTCACATTCTCTCATGGACGAGCCTGTCTGTCTGCAGTCATTCAAAGCAATCCCCGTTAGATGCTGTCTTCAGCATATGCAGGAAAATCGCCATTCAGAGCTAGATACCCAAAGTGAAATCATCTTTTGATGTCTTTCTTGGCTGTGCTGGGGATAGAACCTAGGGCATGCCATAGATTAGGCAAGTGTTCTATCACTAAGCCCCTCCCCTTCCCATACTTTCTTTCTGTGCCTGTCCTGTAGCTTGAACTCAGGATTTGGGCACTGTCCCTGAGCTTTTTTGTTCAAGGCTAGAACTTCACTACTTGAGCCACAGCTCCATTTCCAGCTTTTTTTTTAAGTTAGTTAATTGGAGATAAGAGTTCCTTTCCAGGCTGGCTTTGAACCACAATCTTTATATCTCAGCCTCCTGAATAGGTAGGATTACAGCACTGGCTAGATTACCTTTTTAAATGATCAGGTGTAACTAGCCTAGCTCCAGTGGCCACATCTGTTATCCCTGCTACTCAGGATGCTTAGACCTGTAAGACTGAAATTTAAAGGCAGACTGGGCAGACTAGTCTTTGAGGTTCTGTCTCCAACTAGATAACAACATGCCAGACTGGAATCATGGTTCAGGTGGCAAAGTACCAGCCATGAACAAGAAAGCTTAACAGCCTGATGCCTTGAGTTCAATCCTTGATACTGGTACATATGTGCGCACACGCACGCGCGCACACACACTCACACACACACACACACACACAAATCAGAAGATTTATTGAAATAATGAACTTCCATGAAACTTTTCTTCCTCTACAAAAATAAGAAAATCAGGGTGCCAGTGGTTCATGCTTGTCATCCCAGCTACTAAAGAGGCTAAGATCTGAGGATCATGGTTCAAAGCCATCCTGGGCAGAAAAGTCCCCATGAGACTCATATTTTCAAGTAACCACTCAAAAATTGGAAGTGGTGCTATAGCTCAAAGTGGTAGAAAGCTAGCCTTGAGCAAAAAAAGCTCAGGGACAGTGCCCAGACCCTGAGTTCAAGCCCCCCTATCAACCAAAAATGAAACAAAAAAACACCTATAATCCTACCTTGGTTTTAATGGAAATAAAAGAAGCATCTTGGGCTGGGAAGGTGGCTCAGTGGTAGAGTGCTTGCCTACTAAGAATGAGGCCCTGGGTTCAATTCCTCAGCACCACATTAGCAGAAAAAAAAGCTGGAAGTGGTGCTGTGGCTCAAATGGTAGAGCACTAGCCTTGAGCTGAAGAGCTGAGGGACAGTGCCCAGGCCCAGAGTTCAGGCCCCATGACTGACCAAAAAAAAAAAAAAAAGCTTCTATATTATTATAAAAATGAGGGAGATAGGGACCACTTTGTTCAAAAAGAGAAACTGAGACCCAGAGACAAAGCTATGTGATGCTCTTCTTCCAGTGTCCATCCACTGATTAATATAAGGAAATAGATGTTGTAGGAATCACGTTCACATAAAGAATTCTCTCAAGCCTCACTTATTTCCAAACCCTACTCCTATTGCCGCTGTGGTGACAGTGGAGACCTGAATGTCCATGCAGACAATGTCTAGGTGCTAACTACCTATCATATGACTCATAAGCCAACCTAAATTCATGTGTAAACTTTAGTGTATTTTTGTTTTAGCATAACCTTGTTTTAAACAATCAACTTGAAACAACAGGTTTCTTAATGACCTGGTGTTGTGATTCAAGTTTCATACTGTGCATACTATGTTAGCCAATGAAATTGAAAAGGACAGAAGTGGGCAGAATGAGCCTCTTTCTACCACCTTCCAGTTATTAATAGAGCAATACCTGAGTCAAGTTTGAACTTAGACCATAGGTCTTAGGTCTACACCAAGTCATTTAATTATCTTTTGTCAGTGGAGTTGGGGACCTGTTTGGAGGTTGAATTTCCTCAAACATATGCTTCATACACTCTAAGCATTATCCTGCCTATAATGTCCAGATCCCACAGACCAGATGGCTTCTAGGTCAGGCAACTCCTGTATCCTGGTATAAACACACCCTGTGCTTATTGTGCACGGTGAAGAGCCGGGTTGAAATGAACTGAAAGGAAAGACCCTCTTAGCAGCATGTCAGCACACCCAGTAAGACTATTGCTTGCCAGTTAGAATAAAACATATTTCTAGTTTACTTTTTACCTATATCCAGAAGAAATAAATTTCTCCCCTTTTTCAAGTGGTCTCAGAGTGAATGTTTGACCCTGAGAGTCAAGAGATATGGAATGTTTGAACCCTTGACTCCTTTAATTTAAAAATAAAGAACCTTCCCATTACAACCTCATATGAACATACCTTTCTTTTTGGGCCACTTTTTGTGAAAAGGAAACTGGCTCTTTGGAAGTTATCATTGAAAGCTAAGGCCTTCATCCAATGGAATGACACTGGTTCTTAGATTTGGCCTTTAATTCTACTATGATTTAGATAATGTCACTCCTACCCAATAATTGTGAGCCATAGAGTCTGAAAATACAAACTAAATCCTAAACTCTTTTTTTAATTAATTTATTTATTTTTATTGTGAAAATACCGTACAGAGGGGTTACAATTACATGGGCAAGGTAATGAGTACATTTCTTATCAAGCATTGTTGCCTTCTCCTTTGTTTCTCTTACCATCTTTTCAATCTCCAAAGTCTTAAATACACTTTCCCACTTAAACTTGCTCTATCCACTCACAAAATAAACAAAAATATTTTGTGTACCCAGAATGCACTTAGCACAGTGTTGCGAAGGCTTGCTGTGCAGATGAGTACAAGGTAAAAAGTGTCCAACTTCTGCCTCCACTAGGAAAGAGATGTAGGAACAAAACTGATAAGCAGTAAAGATGTAGGAGCGTGGGGATCTCCCACCATGGGTAGAGAGGAGAAGCAATTCTTCCAAGGCTAGGAACAGCTTCCCTGATGTGGGGACAGATGCGATCCATTATTTTTATTTATTTTTTATTTTGGCAATGCTAAGGTTTGAACTCAGGGCCTCTAATTGCTAGGCAGGTATTCTACCACTTTAGCCAGCCCCTTTTGCTTTAGTTATTTTTCAGAATAGAGCTCCCCTATGACCCAGCAATCCCACTTTTGAGCATTTACCCAAATGATCACAAACAAGACCACACTAAAGCTACCAGCACAACTATATTTATTGCAGCATTATTTACCATAGCTAAGATATGGAACCAACCCAAATGCCCCTCAGTAGATGAATGGATCAAGAAAATGTGAGATATTGCCTCCATCAGAAAGAATGACACTGCCCCATTTGTTAGGAAAAAAATTATATTAAGTGAAGTAAGCCAGGCCCAAAGAAACATAGGTCCCATGGTTTCCTTTATTTGCAATAATCAGTGTATGTCTGAGTCAAGCAGAAAAGGTCAAATAAGTTGATGTTAGGGAAATGAACCCCAAGATAAGTATTCCAATTTTTTTCATGCAATTGTTTCTAACATATTTATCAGATGATTTCTTTGTTGCTTTGTATGTCCCTCCCCCACAATAGAATCTTGCATTTTTGTCCGGGTCAGCCTGGATTTTCCTAGTTAAGACTACCACATTGTTGGGATGAGAGGTTGTGAGGAGGAGCATTACTAGCAGGTGGAACCAGGTGAGCCACATTTGCTACCTAGAGTAAATTCAGTCACCCAGAGTGTCCACCAAATAAATGGCAAGGCAGAGCAGAAGAGTCTGGAGAGATACACAGAGGTAGGAGAAAAAAAAGACCTTCTGTTAGTCCAGTTTGGGACGCTAAGAAACAGAGGTGACCCCTCCTAAAATCTAAAATGCCCATCCACTTAGCTGGACACCCAGCCACCACCTGAGATGAGAGGAATCGGATTTAGGAGAACGTGGGCTTTGGTGCAAGCTACACTGAAGTGCTTTTCTAAGCCTCAGAGCTTAACGCCTTTGTGGTATCAGCAGATTGTTTACTCTCTAAAGCTCAGACTTGCTAGCTGTACAACAGGTAAGACAACAACTACTTCCTAGGGAAGAACAAAAGGAACAGGAGAATGTGCGGAGGACTCAGTATTGTGGCACCCAGAAGTGAGTTTATTAACAATGCATCCTGAATAATAATATCTGGTGAAAATCCTGTGATTGTTAATCATGCTTTGTAACTCAGGATCCTTAGAGACACCTAGGGTCAGCTAGATCAGTTGAGGTCAAGTTGATTTCATTGCTTGGTTCTCAGAAGAGCCCTGATGGGAATTAAGCTTCAGCCTCAACTTTCAGCCAGATTCGAAGTGTCAGGAGGACATGCCTGGCAGGCTCATTTCTCCTCAGATTTCTTACCCCATGAGAACCCAGGGGGAAGGGGAGCCCAAGCCTGGGATTATAAGGGCATTCTTGGTCTCCCTGTGTAAAATGATAATGCCAAGAGATCTTGGCACCCAGTGAGGGACTGCAGCTACCGCTGTCCAAGGCTCCTTGCCCCACACAATTTCTAAGTATGTGCCAATATTAGACCCTCAGGACTGTCCGCAAAGTCTTTCTCCCTGTCATCTTTATCTAATAGTTGTGTTGCACGAGCGAACATGGTGTGTGCTTCTTGCCTTCTGGAAGTGTTTGTTGACACTTAAAATATTTTAATGCACTTTATTTTTTCAGAGCAGTTTTCAATTTACTGTGTAAGCTGAGTAGAGTAAATGAGCCAAGTGGAAAGTACAGAAACTCCTATATCCAGCTTTACTGGCAGTGGTTTGTTGGTCAGAGCTGCCCTATGCTGACACACTCTGTCAAGCCCACCTCCTTGCTTTATGTTAGGGCTCACTCCTGGTAATGTATATTCTGTAACTGTGGTTGACATTTTCCAGCAGCCTTTGTCCCCTGGGAAGTATGTCCACCCTGCTTTGGACAAAGCTGCTGATGCCATTCTATGTCCAACTACCATGGTTTGGGAAGTGGGTTTAAGATGGAGTAGAAACAGAAGAGAAAAAAACAACAGAGGCAAGAGAGAGAAAAGAGCCACCCACTCATCCAGGCAAGTCCTGGAGGTTAGTGATAGCTCTTGGCCAAAACATCCAGATGATTCCCTTGTTCCTTCAGTCTGCTGATCTGTAATCTATGCCTTCATCCTCTCAGAGAGATGACCTGGCCTTTGAGTCTTTCCTTGTAGCTTTTTCCGTGCATACCTTTCAGGGGTACATGGCAAGCCCCTACCCAAAATAGAGAAGGAACTTATTATTTTGAACTGATAACTTAGGAAAGGACTGGGTTGAGTCTGGAAAGCTTTGATTTCAGTTTTGCAGCACCTAAGATAATGTATCTTAAGAGCTCTTGCAAATTTCTCATGAGGTGGTCTAAGTCAGCCTCCTGCTTTGAATGATGAGGCTCTCTGGGTGTCCTGGAAGCTGAGGGCAATGCTGGGATGTTCTTCCAAACAGGGACCCAAACAGCTGAAGAGCTCCAGTTACCCAAGAAGTGAGTGACATGGACACTTCTTTCTCTTGCCAGTTGGAGGAAGGGAAGAAATGGAGCAAGTGAGGTGGTGAAGGAAAGGACAGGGACAGGAGGGTGGAAGGGTGGGGAGGGGCTGGCAGAAAGGACTGGAACATTCTGTCTCTAACCTGGCTCCTTGCTGATCCTTGGGGGGCAAGGGTGGGTTTCCACTTTGAATCCCAAGCTGCTGCTGGTGATTTACCAATGCAATTATTGACTCCCTCAAGATCATCAAGATCCCCCCCTTAGCACAGGACTGTTGTAAAGGAAGATCTGTGTGTGTGTGTGTGCGTATGTGTGTGTGTGTGTGTGTGTGAGCACACACCATGCATGCATGCATGTGAGCATGTGCAATTGCACCAAGTGAAGTGTGTCCTAAGTCTGTGCTTCAGGATTTCAACATGGATAAAGTTTGTTCAGAGTGAATTAAAGATGCATACCCATTTGCATGTTTTTTTTTTAAATTTACCGTGCTTTTTTGCTCATTTGAACTTTATGTGCCTTCCTAAAATGGCCGTGGATTGATTTGGCAGCAATAAAAATAAATGATTTGTAATTGCAAAAACTGAAACTGGTTTGAAAAAAAATTTGCAGAAACAATTTAAAAAGTTTTTATACAGAAAGACACAGAGGGAACATGTCACATGGTTACCTTGGTAGCTTGTGGGTGGTGCGTGGGATGGAGAGGTAGAAGATGGTCAGTTGCTTTATTTGTATTGTACTTCTGTCACTTTTAAAGTAAATCCAAGAAAGAAAGAAAAAGTAGGAGAATTTCTTTTGCCATGTGTTTTTAATAAATATCTATGAGCCATCATTTTGATTTTATAAACACTGTTTTCATAGTTGCTTCAGGTCTTTATTTTTTAAATAATTGCAATATTAAAATAGTAATAATTATCTTCTGTTTTTCTTCCCAAGTACTTCTGGCAATCTACAACCCTGAAATTAGTGGGTACATTCATGTCCAGATTTTGACCCTTTTATTATGTATGTGTCTGTATATAGGCAGTATGCCTTAATGTTTTGTCTTTGAAAACTAGGCTAGGATGGTTCTGTATGTATCCCAGGAACTCTTTTCTCTTGAGATGCACACAGTTCTGTCTCACTCATTTTCATCACTGTATAGCATTCTATCCTATAACTTTATCAAAGGTATCTATCCATTCTCTTATTGAGGAATTATAATAGAACTCAGTACATTGAATATTGTGGTTTGTACCTTATTGTGTACTTGAATTATCTAGGATAAGTCAATCCTACTCCTAGGAGTTTCCTAGGAGTGGAATTACTTAGTCCTTTGGACAGGTATAGAATTTAAGAGAAATAGCAAGACTTTTTGTTTCGTTTTAGGATGGTGGTTCGTCAGTTTCTTTTCATCCTTTTCCTTTCACATTTGAAATCTGGGACAGCTTTCCATGAAAATCCTAATTATGAAGAAGTGGTTGGTCAGAACTCAGAGAACTAACTCATCTTGAGCTGAACTGAAGCAGAGACCCGTGAATAAATTACTTCGCCCCTTTCAGAAGATTGCATGTCATTTGAGAACACATTAAACAAGATAGCAAGATTAATGAGTTTACTCAAAAAAAGAAAATAAATTTTGGTAAGTAGGGCAATGAATTTAAAATGCTGAATCTTTATGAACCCAGAGGCAAAAAAAAACCAACATGGCATCTAATCTAAGCTGTGTCTATGATGGTACTTTATGAGTGTCCTATATGTTATTTTCTCTCCTTCCAGATCAATTACAGTGTGTTTGCATCAGCAGGCTCCAGGTGATGGATAGGTCTTTTAATGGGCTGTCAGTGATGGTGGACCTGTGGCCTGTCCAGAAGAGGTAAGATAAATCATCCACACCATGCCCCTTCTGTCTTCATTCTAACCAGTCCTCTCCATTGATTTTATAGAGGACTGACACTCTGTGAGGTCAACTCTTTCCTGGTACCCACAATGCCCTGCAGCCCCTTCAGTATCTTAGGTGAGCCTCTCCTGGCAAAGGTCTATACTCCTGCCCTAGACCTTCCCAAGGCTTCCAGTGCTCTCTGTACCTCAGCCCTGTGCCAAGAATATGACATGCAACCAAACCTGGGGGGCGGGCATATTATAAGGTTTGCTGCATTTTAAGGGGTTGTCCATTTTAAGATCCATTCCACAGATTTTGTTGCCAATGATGCATCTTAAGTAGTCTTAGGTTCAAAAGAACCACCTTGTTTAAAACAAGCAGTGAGCATATAGGGTTGCATACACCTGGGGAAACTGGGATGAAGATCAAATGCAAATGATGGATTGTAGGAGATACTGATGGGGGACGGGGGAGTGGTTAGCGGGAGGTAATACAGCCTGACTCAGGAGTACAACAAATGGCTGGATGTATCTGAACATGACATAGACAGGGCATCACTTTGGGTGCATCCTTTCTGTTCCTTGAGTCCCAGTTTACCTACCTGGGAAATACAATAGTTGGACTAGATAAGAGATTCTGACCCTTGTACTCACCTTTAAATCAGATTTTCTAGATACCAACGCCTGGGGTCCTCTCCAAAGCAGCTCACTGAGCAGCTCTGGGTGTTGTGCTGGGCTTCTGGTTTTTTTTATCAAGGCTCCCTTACAATAATGTTCAATCTAGCATAATAAAACCCACTGGATACTGCTGCTGGTAAAGGCGAAAGAGCTGGGGGATAAGGACGTACCATTGAGGGGAGAATCTGATCCCAAAACATTATGTGAATCTATGGAAATATCACAGTGAGACCCCTTTGTAATTAACATAGGCAAATAAAAATATGAGCTAAAAACTAAAAGCTTCTTCACAAATGGTCGTATTTAAGCAGAATTGAGCACCGCTAACTAAGATGATGGCTGAGATGCCTTCTAGGTTGAAGATTAATTCACTTTTCGATCTCACGGATAGACTATAAATGAGGAGGAAACACTGATTTGGAGACCGAGGATATTTACCCGCTCTCCAGAACTGGGTGAACCCCAAAGGGAAGACCTCTGACAACAGAGACTGTTTCTTCGGGTTTCATCAGTTCCCATGACTTGCTTGGTACAGAGTAGATATCCACTAAGTACTGGACAGAAGGATTACAAATGGTCCTGAAACATGCTTTTATTGGAGCATCTAGGATTAAACAAGAGCACCAGAGTTGGTCTGTTGGACTGAAGGGGTGGCTCAAGTAGTAGAGTGCCAGCTGAGCAAGAGTTGGCCCAAGCTAACTAAACTCAGAGGAAACTGATTCTTCTCACTGGCTTTCCAGCCCCACTGTGTGTGCACAGGAATACTTCCAGGCCCAAGAAGTAGAACCCATCCCTGTCCCAGAGCATTTCCATCTCACCACACAAGAAAAGAAGGTCAATGGGGGAGGTAATCAGCTTTCCATCACTCTTACAAATACCTGAAATAATCAACGTATAATGAGAAATCGTTCATTTTGGCTGGCAGTTTGGGAAGTGGCAGCCCATTGCTTTGGAGCCAGTGATGGGGGGTTTGAAAGACAGCATATCCTGGCAGAAGCACATGATGGAGTAAAACAGCTCACCTCATGCCTGGGGTGTGAAGAGAGTAAAAGAGGGAGGAGCTAGGTTCCCACTGTGGCCCAATGACTGGAAGACCTCTCCTTGGGTCCCGCCTCTTAAAGGTCTCACACCTTCCAGACAGCTCCACTGGATGGGACAAGTCTTTACCAAACAGACTTCTGAGGGTCATTCTATATCCAAAATTTAATGTTGGTGTGGACCCCAAAACATGAGCTGGGTTGTGCTTAAATGTTATTTCTCCTGAGCTCTGAAGGTCTGCTGTCTTGGCTTCCTTTTCCTTAAGTCATTTTGGTGTTCAAAGGGTCTGGAACCATTCATCTTGAATCAGAATACCTATTTAGACTTCTTGGTAACATCTCCATTATTTTTCCACCTTTCCTTTTTGGAGCATCCATGCGACCACCCACCCTGTGTTGTTTATTCTCCTGGTTACCACAACCGTCTCCTAAGCATCACATTATTTTGCTGCTTGCTAAGGACACATGGAGAGAAACGTGTTAATCTCCCCAGTAAGGTCATTCCAGATCTCTCAGCAAGATGGGTCGCTTCTGGGAAGCTGCCCATAGACAGCTAATCCATCCTTCTTGTAGTTTTCACTTACAGAGGTGGCATCTGCTGACCTTACATTCTTGAGAGCTGTCTTATTTTGAGGGCTGGAGTACTCTGTCTACTGTCTACAATTACCAGGACTAAAAATACTTTGGAGAATGGAGAGTCTTCAAGGGGACTCACCATTACTCCTATTTGGAGGCCGTGGTTCAAGGCAACATCCTTGTTCATGTGCTGAGCTGTACATTCCTTACCAGAACCATATCACAATTCACAGTGGATGGGAGGTTAACCTGTAGGCTGGGCCTTGATGATGTTGTCTTTCTCCAAAAATGTCCCCATGTAGTAATTGGGTTTTTTTTCCCCCTGATACACTATCATTCCTTAGCTTGAACATGCCTCATGCCACGGCTTCATTTTTTCCCATGGAAATGTACATTTCCATCCTTTCCATCCTCTCTGCCATCCTTAGATCCTACTTCTGATAGTGAAATTTAGGAGCTTCTACAAAAACCTAGGATCAGAGAAACGGAGATCACATTGTTAAGTGAAATCAGCCAGGCAGAGAAAGACAATTACTAAATGTTCTTACTCCTATGTGGAACCCAAAAGGTGGCTATCAGAGCATTGATGGTAACTAGGGGACAGAGTGAATGAGCAGGGTGTGGTGGTACAGGAAAGGCTGATGGTGGGTGGTAACTTGCAGCTAGATGGCATGTGCTTTTGCACAGAGGGATAATTCTAGATAACAGCAATGTGCTGGATATCTAAAAAAAAAAAGCTCAGAACGAGAAGATAGAGAATGTTTCACCATGCAGAAAAGAGAGATTTGAACACTTCATCCTTTACCTTGTCAAACTCCATTTCCTGGGGGTGTTTAAACAAGGGAAACACTTTTACCGTATAAAAATGTTAGTGTATGGGCTGGAAAGGTGGCTCGGTGGTAGAGCGCTTGCCTTGCATGCATGAGGCCCTGGGTTCGATTCCTCAGCACCACATAAGCAAAAAGAAAAAAGCCAGAAGTGGCGCTGTGGCTCAAGTGGTAGAGCGCTAGCTTGAGCTGAAGAGCTGAGGGACAGTGCCCAGGCCCAGAGTTCAGGCTCCACGACTGGACCCAAAAAAAAAAAAATATATATATATATGTTAGTGTAACTCTAAAGATGTGCGCTTCTATTGAGGAAGCTCTTCCTTCTTGAATATTAATTTACATTTTCTTCTTCTATTTGTTTAGCTTAACTTGACTTTAGGGGTGGGGTGTGTGTGTGTGTGTGTGTGTGTAGGTAAGTAGGTAGATAGGTAGGTATGTTCATGAATAGAACATTTATGAAAGGAGATCAAGAACCTGGGAAAAGCAATTACTCTGGCGAGCAGCGCTGATGAACTGAGGTGGGAAGGTGTTTCTGTTTTCATTTTCCCACCTCATGTGCTGTTGTCAATGGCTTCTTCAACATAAGAGATCATTGCTGGTGGTCATCTGATCGTCTGAGTCCTACTCTAACAATCTATGACCGTACTAAGTTAGGGAGGAGCTTTATACGCCTCCCTCTAATCTCCGAACTCGGCTGAATGAGACTCTGTTCAAGATGTAGAAGTTCCTCATGTCCCCACCATTGCCTGACAAATTCTGAGATTCCCAGGCTTAAAGTACTCCAGGTCAATGAATTGATTCCCTTTCTATTATTGGTGAAATTTGCAGTGACTTCTAGTAGTATACTTGTATATTGCTTCACATCCCTTCCTTTTTATAGTTTTATTGAGCTATATTTCATTTACTGTATCCCTAACCGTAACATTGACTTTTTAAAAGTTCAGTGATTTCCTCGGGGGGGGGGCAGGGGGGGGATGGTTACAGAGACATACACAATAATCATTGCTGTCTAATCGGGGACATTTCAGCATCCCCTGAACAAACTCCACACTCCCCATCCTGCCCTCCCTTCCATCTTCTAGCATCAACTCATCTGTTTCTATTTCTATAAATTCACCTAATTCAGGATAGATCCCATAAATGGACTCACCTAACACAGAGTGTTTTGTTCTTCAAAAAATACAATTAACAGGATTTACCTTTTCTGGATGCCTTGGATTACTGTTATTAATAACACGCCATGCTTGAAATAATCTAAAGAAACGTTCAGGCGGAGTGTTGTGTGAGCCTGTAATCGAGACTCTGTTAGAGCCATGTTGCTGGAGCTGTCGGTGGTTACTTGAATACCTTCCTTGTGCTGTAGCATAGAACTCTCTCTTTAACCATCCTTTCCCCCTGTTTTGCATGGCTGGCCCATTAGTCCATGAGCTAGCTCAGGCCTAATCTTGACACAGGTTTGTGGTGCAGAGCCCCAAGAACCATGGCATGTGTCTCTTTTTCTCCTAGAGCAACCAAACAGGCCAGAGCACTTCATCTTCTATTGCTATCTTGAGCATCTTGTATCATTCAGTCAGCTAAATTCCATCTTAGCCATAAATCCCCCACAAGGATTTTGTGATCTCTCTGGTTTAACCGGTGTTAAACCCTTTGATTCTTGTATCCTTCCTCTCTCTTTTCTTAAAATAACCTGTCGTCCTCATGTCAAGGATCTGATCCACTTCCCTTTCTCTGAAATTGCATGATCATACAAGAATACGTCTTCTGGTTCCTAAGCACATGCATAGCGAAACAGAATTAAATGCAAACCTCCAGGCAGGGTGGTGCTGGGCACCCCTTCCCCCCCCCCTAGTCAGTGCAACCCATGTCTTACAAACCCAAGAATACTGGAGAGGGAGATGGAAATAGTTCACATCTAAGCTGCACTGGAAAACAATGTCTTTGTAAGTATTTTCATTTACTTCTTGGGCAGACATGGAGTGAAGAGGGGCGTGTTCGAGACCATCATACTTTCAGGTTCTTGACACAGTTCTGATGGGAATTGTTTGAGACTGGGGCAGGGAAGGAGCTGTCATCACTCTGAGTTTGCTCAGGGGAGAAGGCAGGTGCCAGCTGGGCTATGAGCATTTGAGATTTGGGGGATCCTCCTGTTGAGCTTGTTGTCAGGTGAATCCCCCAAATAAGGACACCTTGTGGAGTATAGCCTTGGGTCATCCTGAACCTGGAGATCATGATAGTCTATCAGGGAAAGAAGTATTTGATTGGGGCTTGGTTCAGGTCAGGAATGGCTTATGGAACAGAACCTGGTACACAGCAAGTCCCGGCAAGTTTCTGCCTAAGGGCTGGATCTCTGGAGATGTTGATGGAGATGCTGAGGGTTCTCAGCTTGGAAGTGCTGCAGTTTGCATTTGATCTGTCCTGGGGAAGCAAAGTCATATGGAAAGGCTGCCCGGATGTCCCACCAGAAGCCCAGCTTGAAAATGTTGAAGTGGCCCCTAAACTTCAAGTGCACTAGGAAATAGTTTGGATTCATCCAATCCTACATAACTAGACACTAGTGGATTCCACTTCCTGGGCAAATTGGCAGACAGGGCACCCTGCCATTCAGAGGAAAGCATCCGAATGCAGGCAGCTGCTACACCACCTTATAAGTGACCTGGCACTGCCCCCTCGTGGCAATTTTCACCAAATGCATCTTGGTTTAAAAAGACCGGGCTGGGGCCTCTTATTTAGCGCATGTGTGAGGTATATACAGATGGGCTTGGCAATTAATTTTTCTAATCCCGTCTTGCCATTATGTGAACAAAATGAGCAAGATAAGTCCATGTACTTTGTGCCTCTTTCTGGCTCCAGCAACAGTCTGAGACTATTCTATTCGTCTCTGGGAACAGCCATTGCTATTGGACAGTATTATGCTTGCATGTGGCAGGCCCTGGTAGAGTAGGTGCTTTAATTATTCATAAATGGTAGATGAGGAAAATTGAGGCTCAGAGAGCAAGTCTCACTCTTGTTGCAAAAGGATGGCATTCAGTTCTGGGAGCCAACAACCTGCGATCCCACATCTACAGATAATGGAAACTAGAGGAGAGTGGGCAGAAAAAGGAAGCTTTTATTTTACATTTTACAACTATATCTTACAATAAAAAACATATATTTTGTCTATATATTTCTCTAAAAATGTAGGCTGAATTCTGAATGCATTCACTGCCAGTCTAGCACACCGAGAAGTGAACACACAGATCAGAGGGGGCAGGAGACAGGACACTCTGAGAGGACATGGTTTCCCAGGAACGCAATGGCTAGTGGATGACCCTCAAGGAGCTAAGAGCGTCATCTTAATACAAGTGTCTAGACGAGGGTCTGGGCAGCAAAGTTGTAAGAGCATCTCGGATGACTGTCTTAGCATCTTCTTGGCTGCCCCACTGGACATTGCAGGCCTGTAGTGTGGGACCACTTTGGAGGGGCTTGGGCTGGGGTCACTGGGAAGCTAGTTATACAGAGAATCAATGATAAATAGGCTTCAAAGCTTCTGATGTGCCTGCAGGTGGGAAGTTCTGCCAGCAGGTGGCAGCACACGCTCTCATCTCTTGGCTGCCTCTGCTCAACAGAACCCAAGCCTGGTTTTGGCGTTCTGGCTCCCACTGTTTATGGGTTCTTTTCTTTTCTCTAACTTTCTCTTTTCTTTTCTTTTTTTTTTTGCCAGTCCTGGACTTGAACCTGGGGCCTGGGCACAGTCCTTGAGCTTCTTTTGCTCAAGGATAGCCCTCTACCACTGGAGCCACAGTGCCACTTCCAGCTTTTCTGTTTATGTGGTACTGAGGCATCGAACCAGGGCTTCATGCATGCCAGGCAAGCACTCTACCACTGAGCCACCTTCCAAGCCTCTTGTGGATTGTTTTCATCTGGAGGTTTGGGTAAGGAAGCAGGGAATGTGTGTGCAAGCTACTGATCTCTTGGGTCTGCCCCCTCAAAAATTCTGATTTCATTAGTCTTGAGCGTGACCTGAGATTGTAATTTTTTTATCTTAGTCTCCTGAGTAGCCTGATCTACCGATAATAGCCACCACACCTGGCTATGGGCATCTGTTTAAAAAAAAACTCCCCAAGTGGCTTTCCACCAATGTTGGCTTGCTAGGCCCTGCCATTCTTATGTATTCAGTGGACACCTTGTCTTCCCTTTAAAAAAAATTATTGTCTTATACAGGGGGAGCCTGATTTCACAGGAAGAATGTAGGCACATAGGAAGAAATGTCATCTAGAGCTACCAGTTCATTATGGAGGAGACAGCTTAAAAGATACTTCTCAAAACAAGAAGAGAAAAAAAAACAGGTGTTCAAATAGCTTGTGAGAGAATGATAGACATTCAGTCCCCTTCGGAGGAGGACTTTGAAAGCCATGAGGAGGTCAGGGAATGATCTAGAAGGCAAGGTGGCAATGTGTTGGGCTGGGCCTAGAAAACTGCCTTCCTGGTTATCGGGGGTTTGGGCATGTTGGACTGAGGGGCAGGTGGGCTGGCAGAAGTGGAGTCACAGAGAGAATGGGAAAGAGGTCAGGTGCGTCCTGAGGGGAATTAGGCTCCTGAGGCTACCCAGAGCCTCTGTCCCAGGCATGCTGAAAGCATAACCTCATTCTGGACAAAATGTGAAATGAAGGGCAAGTTGGTATTACCAGCTTTCATGTTTGTCTCAGCATCTGGGGCCCAGGACCACCCCCCCCCCCTGCACTTCTCTACTGAGCTCAGGTTCAGCCATTCATCTTATCTGCCTTGGCACCTGAAGCACTCTTGGCAAGGCCCAGCTGGGGACTGTGCACTTGGCAGAGCAGCAGCGCCACCTAGCGAGAGGTTGATGCTCAAGACTGAAAGACAAGGCCAGGCTGCTAGAATTGGCCAGGAGAAAGGCCCTGTCCCAGAGTGGGAAAGCCTGCCTTGGAAATCTGCACAGATGGCAGTGGAAGGAGCCAGATGTAACAGAAGCCAGGGAGGTGAGCAGGTTCAGTGCCCCTGGAGGAGGGAATTCCAGTGACAGTCTTTGCACTACCTTGAAGCTGTCACTCGCCCTCTACATCTTTATAGAGAACCCGTGAGAGCTGATGTGGACCATCTCCGCAGTTCCCACACTCTTCAACGTCCTGGGCCAAGTCTCTAGTTCCAAGAACAAGGACGGTAGAATTGGCGCTGAAAGTAACAAAGGAACTTCTGGCAGGAGTGCCAGGTAGCTTTCAGGAGCAAGTCCAGGATCTGGATCTCCAAGCAGGGGGCAGGGAATAGAGGAATGTTGCCCAGTCTTAGTGTTGTCTTTTATCATAATTACCTCCAGTGCCAAACAAATTGGCACTTACATAGTTAAGCCATATAATCTTAAATACTTGGCCTAGGCAAGTAGGATTTTGCAAGTGCCTGGATACCCCACTAGATTAATAAGGAGACATGTAAAAACCAGAGCTTTTAGAAACCCTCAAGGGCCTGGATCTCAAAGTGGGGTCCACTCAGACCCACAGTGTTGCTGTCAGCAGGCCTCAGTTCATGCCAGAGTATCAGAAACTTGAGAGTGGGGCATGGTGATGTGGCTTGAAGTCTGTCTCAAGCCCTCCTGAAAATTCTGGGAGCTTTTGAGAACCATGGATCAAGGACCAGACTTCTTCTCAAGACCTACTGTGCTACCATCTGACTATTCAAATGCAAATTCTGACTCAGTAGTTCCAGGAAGGGTCTGAGATCCAGCAGCTCTGACAAACTCCCAGCTAGATACAATGCTGCTGCTGTTCAGACTATTTTGTGTTGTGGGATTAGCACTTATGTTTCCCAAACTAGCTCCATGCTTTAAGAAGGCAAGGCTTATTAACTGTATAGCTCCCAGGCCTTTCCCCTAGAAATTCCCACTATAGAGAGGATTGTTTTAGGGCCCGGAAATCTTGTCTGAGCTGTTATCTTCAGGCAGCTCATTAGAATCCCCAGGGCTTCTAATGGTGCAGGTTCTCAGGCTCCAACCTCATCTATGGAATCAGAATCTTTACTAAAGAAGGAGCCCTGAAGAACAGCAGGCAGTTCTGATGGCTAGATGAGTTTAACAACCTTTAGGGCCATGCAGGCCTCTGCCTGCTCAGGTAAAGAGCTTGGCCAAAACCTGCAGAGGAAGCTGACCAAGACATGAAGGAAAGTGGAGGGAAATTAAGACTGGGAGATGGACATCCTCATCTCTGTGTCAGTCTTCTTCCCATGATTGTCTAAACTCTGTGTGTGTGTGTGTGTGTGTGTGTGTGTGTGTGTGTGTGTGTGTGTGTGTGTGTTTCAGAATGGGAAGTGGGTTAAAAAAGTAAGTACGACAGTCATCCACAAAAGCTACTCAGGGATCTAAGAAGGAACTTAAATATGTTGTCCAGAAATGTGTGCAACAAAATGTAAACCTCCCGGGGAAGGCCTTGGTGCACCCAGAGAGCCTGAAATATGTGAAAATTTCAGCAAATGGGGGTAGCCATGTGGGAATGGAGGGGACAGAAGTGGGGCCAAGTTGAAGGCCAGCCTGAGGTAGCTAACTACCCTCGGATGATGGACAGAGCAGTGACAGGTTTCACAGAGGCCTGAGGACAACTCAGCTCATTCAAATGGATCTGCGATGACAGCATTTGCTCACCACCCAGCCGGCTCCCAACTTGCCAGACTTTGACTTAGAATGGTATGGAAGCAGAATGCATTCAGCGGAAGCCATGCATGCTGGGAGTTTGAATGTCTCCCTTGGTCAGTGACCTGTGGTCCTTCCTGTCTTCCTACACTGGATAGCAGCAGCTGAACTTCCCATGGACAGCTCCCGCCAGCCCGTAGTCACGAAGGGAGACATACCACTATTCCCGTGTTCTGTGTTGCTGAGTTCTGACACTGGCTGGGTCAAGGGCATTACATGCATTTCCTGCATTCCTGTATTCAGTGTACAATATCAGTGCCCATCCCAACCCCATCAACAGTCAAGCTGCTGGCTCTTGGGACAAAGGTACTGTGAACAGTGAGCACTACTGCTCACCAGATCTTCATATAGCCCACCTTGAAAATCCAAAAGGGGGGGTTCAGTGAAGCATGAAGTGCCGTAAAGAGTTCTGTCAGATTTACTTCTTCCTTATTCTGTAAGGATTAATAGTCCCACTATCTTTTTTTTTAAATCTCGGGAGCTCAGGTTGATTTAAACCATAGAACTACTATTAATATTTTCTTACAGAGATGTCAACACACACAAAGATTGTATTCGTTTCTTATTTCAGACAGTGAATGAAGCAAAGGGAAAAAGATCGCCCAGAACCGCCAGGCAGAGAAGAACTTGAAGGAAGGTGGGGAGGACAGCAGGTCTTGTCTGGTTGGTCACACAGGTCCAGAACAGTGGCAGTGTCCTATCTCTGGGTCAGGAGTTTGAGTCCCAGCTTGTGGAGTGGTTCTGGGAATAGAAGAGAGGTATAGAAGTTGGGGAGCTCAGACTGGGAGTATGGCTCAGTGGTAGAGTGCTTGCCTAGCATGCATGAAGCCCTGAATTTGATTCCTCAGTACCACACACACCGAAAAAGCTGGAAGTGGTGCTGTGGTAGAGTGCTAGCCTTGAGCAAAAGAAGCTTAAGGACAGAGCCCAGGGCCTGAGTTCAAGCCCCAGGACTGGCAACAACAACAACAACAACAAAAGCGTTCTGGAGCTCTTGTTGCAGTGTAGGGGCAATGCAGCCAGCACTGACCCTCTGACCCTTTCCAAAGGCCACAAGGGGAGGCTGGGAGAGAAACAACTGATGGGAAAACACCTTCCTGACGGCTCTTCTGCTCACACCGGCCCTGAGAAGGTGCAGCCGAAGTGCTGATTTTCTCCAACGAATGGCCCTTATTATAGGATGTCCAATGGATCTTCTCCAAAGACAAGAAGAACTCCAGGGCCGCAGGACTCTGAATTTATATCCACAGGAGACCAAGAGCAACCACACCCAATGGAATGAGTGGGCATTGGTAGAACGCTCATTAATGTGAACCCTTGGGCCAGGAGGCAAAGGCCACCCTCTGCCTCCCAGTCAGCCCTCTGACTTCTCTCTCAGCAGGCTTTCTGGAGCAGGGTGTGCTTGTGGGGACATGTGCTTTGCTCCTCATCAATGCAAAGAGGGGCTCGTGCCCCAAACCCACCTTCTTCCCCAACCCCATACATCTCTTGGGAGATGAGGCTCAAATAGCCCTGAAGGAAACAGGAAGGGGGACATTTTCTTTCTCTAGCTGAAGGCGGTTCACTGAACGGCTGGTTTTTGCCCTCTGGGAACAAGGTCAGAATGGTCTCAAAATAAACACCCGCATGTTCATTAGTCCTCGACACCTGTTGTCCTGGAGACAGAGACCCAGGCCCCAAAATAGCTGCAGCTGCAGCTGCAGGGGGGAATCTTTCCCTGGGCTGGAGGGAGGGCCATATTTGGAAATGTGTGTCCCTCCACCCACCTGCCTGCCCTCCCTGCCATGAGTCTGGGACTTGAAGACCTGAGCTGCTTTCTCTCTCTGCTTTCCTGGTCTCCCTCTTTGTGGGGGGGGGGATTTCTGTTTCTCCCATTCCCTGATTCTGGGCACACAGTGGGGAGTGGGGAATGACAGATGCTTGAACGCATAATAAGGCACAGTCTTTAAACTCCCAGCTGCAGAGTCTGGGGAGGAGGAGGTTGTGGCTCTGCGGGGGCAGGCAGTCAAGTCTCCTGTTTCCTCACCTCCTCTCCTAGGCCTCTGCTCATATGCTTCATCCTCGCTTCCCAATTCTGAGCCTGGGTGATATGCAAGCGTCCCTGCTCCTGGCCCTTGTTTTAGTAAACCAAGTTCAAGGCTCTGTTTGTTCTTGACTTTGTAAAGAACCTCTTTGGTGATATTCTTCTGCCTTTAAGACACATATATGGAAGCAGAGTGTTGGCTTAATGAACTTGTTTATTTTTCCCAAGGGCAACAGATTCCCTTCCACATGTCTCTTCTCCTTGGAAGTCAATCCATTGCATGACTGAGCACCTGCAGCATACATGGCATTGCACATACTGCTATACACCATGACGTCCTTTTGACCTTTGTCTACGAAAGCTTGTCACTCTCTTGCCTTCCTGTTTCGTATTTTATTGGGGCCTTCTATTCTTTTTTACTGCAACGTTAGTTGAAGGTTCTGTCTCCATTGTCCTTGTAACCCTGGAGGGTCCTCTGTATGGTGGTTCCTTCTATCAGAAAGCTGATGTCAGTTGACGGTAGCCTGTTTGGGGGGAGGCGGGGGGTACGGTGGGGTAGTCACTTGCTTTAGAACCAAACACAAAGGAAGACCACGGCTCATTTGCTATAACAAAGAGTAGACCCATAAATTGCCCAGAACTTGTGATTTCTTGTTCCTCACTGTCACGGAAAGCATGCGACATCTTAGATAAAAATAGTCGATGTCATCCGGGGCACATGGTTTCTTGGGGCCTATATAGGCCGGAGACCTGGTGGCCTGAGGAATGTGTTAGCCTGGCCCAGGGGATCATCACTCACAGCCACAAGCCACAAGCCTAGGGGCCCCTCAACTTCAGCTGTTTTTAGCCATGGGATTATTGGGAGGGGTGCAAATAGACCTCTGAGTCCTGGGCCATTTGCTCACCCAGTCTTCTGAGTCTCGTATGTCCTATTAAAACTCTCAGCTGTCAGGGTGACCCAGGCATGGAGAAATGAAAGGCTGCCCTCCACAGCTGCTGGTGGCTGAAGACAGCCTGTTTTCCCCCATAAGGACATGTTACTCCTGTTAGAAACCGTGTCCCTCAGGTCCCAAAGAAGAGCGCCATCTGCCAGTCACAAATCAAGATCTCATCTGTTCCAAATAAAGCAAGAATCTGCCAGCCACACGGGCAGTCCCTTTAGAGTTGACAGGTCTTTTTTTAATCCTATTCTTGAGCATGCATTTCTTCTATAATTAAAAACGATAGAATGTAATTTAAAGAAATTAGAAATTCACTAGTGAATAAAGAAATTCAATAAAGAATTCAGCCAGCCAGAGGTTTCCAGATGGTATGAGGATTCAGAAAGAAAGGAAAAGAAGAGTGAGAAAGGAAAAGTATAAAGGAATGGCCCTGGAAATTTGGGGTACATGGGATCCCACTTGAAGAACTGAGCAGGCAGCGGAGAGACTTTCACTCTATTTGGCCATTCTGTTTTGACCTCAGATATATAACAGCCAGTGAGCATCACAAATGAACTAAAGGTCATCTATGTTCTTACTGAAAAACTGACTAGCTATTGGAGGGCAGACACTCAAGGATGGAGTAGGTGGGGTGGCACAGGTAATTGGTGGCCAAGAGAAAGGAAATGGACAGCAATAGCCACTAAGCAAAAAGGAGCCAGGTACCAGTGGCTCATGCCTATAATCCTAACTGCTCATGAGGCTGAGATCGGAGGATTGGCATTTGAAGCCAGACCAGACAGGAAATTCTGTGAGATTTTTATCTCCTATTCACCACCAAAAAGCCAGAAGTGGTACTGTGGTCCAAGTGGTAGAGTGTCAACCTTGGGCACAAAAACTTAAAGACAGTGGCCCAAGTCCTGCATTCAAGTCCCAGGACACACACACACACACACACACACACACACACACACATAGAGTATACTTGATGTTTTAGAGCCTAGGTTTTAACACAACTTTGCCCTTTGCCCTCCACTTTTTAGTATTTCTGTCTGTCTGGTCAGCTGCCCATGTGGACAGCCACTGCCTTGGCCTTGATCAAGCACTGTGCTTTGATTTCTTCTTCCTCTGTAATTAGCAGACGTATCAAACCCATTGAATCTTTATAACGATGACAATGACATGAGATGATCAATGCACACTGAGTGAACAGCACGAGCTGGGTACACAGTGACTGCTGTCGCCCCCTCCTGGCTGTGTAGGGTAGCAGCTCCTTACTTGGAAGGAGATGCCTGTTTTCATTTCTTTTTCCTCAGTGTCAGGGCTTCTTGGCAAAGTTCTTCACGATCGTAACTCTTAAACAATGAACTTCCTTCATTTACAACCTTCAGAGAATTGGAGCCTAACAGAGAAGCCATGGATGATTCAAGAATCAGATTCCACTTTATCTTGATCAGAACCATGTAGATATCTGGCTAGAAATTCTTTGTAAGTGACTGTGTCTATTTCCATTAGGAGGCCTATAATGTCTGGCTGCCTATTATTTTGTGATCTTAAAGGTTCCTATTTTATGTCAACATGATGGTACTCTTCCAGGAGCATTGACTCACATCTGTCATCTTCATTACTCAGGAGGCTGAGAAGGATAGCAGTTTAAGCAGTCCGGGTAAAAAGTTGATGAGATTCCCATCTCAACCAATAAAAAGGTGGGTACTGGGGTGTTCACCAGTCATCCTAGCTATGTGAGAAATATAAAAATGGGGATGAGGGTCAAGACCCACTTGATAAAAAATGGGAGACCCTATTAGTAAAATAAAGAAACCAAAAGAGGCTCAAGTAGTACAGTGCCTGCCTAGCAAGTACCAAGGCCCTGAGTTTAAACCTCAGCACTTCCTTCACTCCTAAAAAAAAGGATGTCCCAGTTCCTTCATTTCTCTTTGACTCAGTATGAACTGGATTCTTCTGAAATGAGGAACTTCTTTTGCTTTCTCTGTTGCCTGCTTTCCATGAAAGGTGATATCTGTCAGTTTTCATGAATCCCGAGACGATGTGAGGATTGTGGGTCTTTTGGGTTGGGCCTAAGGTCTGGAGGGAGATCCAACTATTTTCCAGAGCAGTGAGGTTCCCTTAGAAATAGCCACTACCAGAAAAGCATAGCACTTTCTACTCACAGTGCTGGAATGATGTCACAGAAACAAGCCAGGGACCTGATCTTTCAGAGTGACTAGAACCAGCAGGAATCCAAACCTGATGTGATCACAGCCCTGGGCCTGTCATCCCGACAAATCCCAGGAGAGGCTAAACTTGGGGTTGAGCCCTCAAGAGAATTCCCTGAGGACTTCTTACCCAAGTCCAAATGGGTCACTTTTGAATTCTCTACATCCAGATAAAGCAAAAGACTTTGGCAGCTCTTTCCAATGAGTTTAATTATGGCAATAAACAAATGATCACAGGTTAGATGATGCTATTTCAAATCACGGTCAGTTAAATTATTCTGATTTTCTGCTCTAGTTCCCCCTATAGGTTTTACCTGGGTGGCAAGTAGGGTTTGGAGTTGTGTGACTCTGAAAATAATGTACATCACGCCAAGATAGAAAGACTCCACAGTAACTTCAGACTGAATATCTTTTATTTTATCTCATAAATGTTAAGTATGTTTTGATTGGAGCCCAGAGCTGGGTTAGAACTCTGCTGCTGAGTTACCTGCTCAGCCCCTTAATTTTTGAAAGAACCAGACACACTTTCATTCATTTGTATATTCCCAATAGCTCAGAGAAGGGAGCAGCTGTCCATCAAATATTTGCTGGATTCCAGATCTATTTCTTTAATAGGATTATAGAAGAGGGGAATCTGACCCTTCGCTTTATTACCCTACCTAATGTGAGATGGGGTTTGCATACGCCTAACCTTTATATCCCCCCACAATGTATCAAACAAATGACTCTTGAAAAATTCTCCCTTCCCTCCCTCATCAAAGTAACCCTTAATCTAAAAGTATTTCCTTTGTTATCTGTTTATACAAAGTGTGATCCCTCCCTCCCATGTACACACATGATTTGAATTTTGAACTAAACCATCTGCTTACTGAGATTTCAACAGTAAGCATAAAAATCACCAAAGAGGATGGGGGGTGGAGTGTGGGGAAACCATTTCCACATGGGGAGAAGGAAAGCAATGGTAATGAAACAGGCTGAGCTAGAAACAAGGCCAAGTTTATTGCATGTGAAAAGGAATCACATGGAAATGCAGCCTAGTGGTCAGGCACTGTGAAAATATACATTTTGTATATCTTCTGTCCATCCTGATCCTGGAGGGCTCCCTTACTCTTCACTGTCGTGGACTACCATCTGGAAAGGAAGCGGGCACTTGTAGTCAAGTCAGATGGCAGAGACACCTTTCTTCCTTCCTGTCTTCCAACAGTTACCAAGGAGTTGTTCATACTTATCAGTAGGAGGCAGGAAATTTGGGGGCAGGGGATCTTGTAAGGATACAGTTATATAGATGAAGCCTGAGAAACCAAGCCAGGAGAGACAGCAAACCCCATTTGGATGGCAGATGTCCTAAGTGGATAGACACTGCAGAAGCAAGTGCTCCTCAGGCTCTAGAGAATATTCCTGTAGCGGTGCTCTGGTGCCAGCAGAGGGCATGTGAGAGCTCAGTGAGATTCCATTCTTTCTCAAGATAGTGTTTGTTTTTTGTTGTCAAACTTATTTTTTCGCTGGGTGGCTGGTGGCTAGATATTCAGGAGGCTGAGATCTAGGGATCAGTGTTTGAAGCTATCCTGGACATACAAACAGGAGAGATTCTTATCTTCAGTGAACCAGCAAGGAGCTGGAAATAAAGAGGCGGCTCAAGTGTCAGAGCTCCAGCCTTGAGTGAAAAAACTAAGTGAGTGATGCCCTGAGTTCAAGCCCGATACTAACAGAAACAAAAAGAAAATTAGGAGACAAAACTGTACTTTTTGGTGGTGCTTGAGTTGGAGAGCCAGGCTTCATGCTTGCTAGGCAAGTGCTCTACCACTTAAAAATATATTCCCATCTTTTTGTTGTTGTTTTTTTTTTGTAAGTTGTGGGGCTTGAACTCTGGGCTTAGGTGCTGTCCCTGAGCTCTTCAGCTCAAGGTGAGTTCTCTACCACTTGAGCCACAGCACCACTTCTGGTTTTCTGGTGGTTAATTGGAGATCAGAGTCTCACAGACTTTCCTGCCTGGGCTGGCTTTGAACCGCAATCCTCAGATCTCAAACTCCTGAGTAGCTAGGATTATAGGCATGAACCACCAGCACTTGGAGCAGCCTTTTTTGCTTTTAGTATTTTTTTAAAATATTATAGGTCTCACATGAAAACTAAGTTGCTTAAGACAATCCCCACCCCGGGATGTAATAAAGAGGATTCTGTACAGCTGCTTCTAGCTCAGCAGTCGCCATCATCACTGTGGGTGGCTCTTGGATCAACAACTTACCCTGCTAGAGGTGAAGTCTCGGGTCTTTGCGCGCAGTTTATTGACTTGCGATTCTGCGATGTCTGCTCGTTCCTCCGCCTCTTCCAGCTCATGCTGAGCTTTCCGGAATTTGGTGAGATGAACATTAGCTTGTTCATCCTAAATACAAAGAGCCCGGCAGGTCAGATCAGCGCATGTTCCTCTCTCAGAACTCCTTGCGGGATCGGGACCAGGCACCGTGTCAACATCACACAGACTTACCGCCTCCTCCGCCTGCCTCTTGTAGGACTTGACTTTCACTTGAAGTTTATCCACCAGGTCCTGTAACCTCAGCACATTCTTCCTGTCCTCTTCACTCTAAAATGGGAACGTTATGAGAGAAGAGGGGTAGAGCTGCACAAGACTGACCCATTTTCTGAACTGCAGTGTCTCTTCTTATATTCAGGTTGGACATACTGTTCAGAAGTACTTATCCCAAACAGGAAGAATTAAAAAAACAAAAGGCCAGCAATGCTTCTTTCTACCTACTTGGTATGTGAGCTCCTTGACCCGACGCTCATACTTCCTCAAACCCTTCACAGACTCCGTGTTCTTCTTCTGCTCCCCTTCCAGCTCAGACTCCAGCTCTCGGATCTGAGGAGAAGTCAGGGTGTTGTTCTGGGCCGGTGATATGAATGGGAGAAGATGGGGTGGGAGGTGGGGGCTCAGTCCAGCCAGGGATTTCCCTGTTGTACCCTGGCCTCCAGTTTCTGGATCTGCTTCTTGCCGCCCTTCAGTGCTAGCTGCTCAGCCTCATCCAGACGGTGCTGCAGGTCCTTCACCGTCTGCTCCAGGTTCTTCTTCATCCGCTCCAGGTGGGCGCTGGTGTCCTGTTCCTTCTTCAGCTCTTCAGCCATCATGGCAGCCTGAAAAGTATATTATTAGGCCCACTGAGTGGCTGACCAAGTTCAGAACCCTCATCGCTGTGGAGACCTGGGTGTTTGAAAGGAGCAGAGATCATGCCCTAGAGCTATGAGTGCGCACAGCTTTCCCCCTAGAGTAGGACAAGCGCTCCACAGGACATACAATAATCTAAGAAATAGAACTTGCCAGGACTGGCAGGACAAAGTGGTTGGCTCCTAGTGACCTTCCCCATCTCCAAGGGCTCTTCCTTTCATGACCACTAACATATTTTAGAAGATCCTGAGGCTAGGAGAAAACTGGTTTGATATTCAGCACCCCAGGATTGGGGATAACGAGGTTAAGACAGATCCTCTTGAGAACCAAAAGCCAAGTCTCTTTGAGGTGGTATTCCCTTGCCAGACAGCAGGTGACGCCATTAGATCTGCAGACCCAGGAAGCAGGTTTAGGGGACCAGGAAGGTTATAGGTAATTAGTGGGCGAGGTGATTTGGGATGTCAACGTGAAGGTGCAGTTTCCACATCTGGAAGGGCTCACCTGTCCTTCCTATCTTTCTTTATTCAATATATCCCTTTCGAATGTACAGGAAGAAACAGCTGAGTTTGAGGAGAGAGGGGGCAGGGGTCTTGGAGGAGATGTAAGCCATGAATGTTCTGGGGGAGACCTCTGCCTTTCTCATGGGACGGTCTAGGGGATTAGGGAGTAAGAAAGGCTTTGAGGAAGCCCAGGCCAGGAAAGGAAGATAAAGCCTTACATCGGTGATGGCCTTCTTGGCCTTCTCTTCAGCATTCCTGGCGTCTCTGCTGGCATCTTCCACCTCACTCTGGAGCTGTGTGAGGTCTGTCTCCAGCTTCTTCTTGGTGTGGATGAGGCTGGTGTTCTGGGGAAGGTGAAGGGGTGAGCATCACACAGGTGTGCCTGAGGTTCAGGTGGGGTCTGTAGGATCCCTAGGCTCCCACACCCTTACCTGGGTGTGCAGCAGCTGCACTCGCTCGTTGGAGTCCAGGAGCTCCTGCTCGGCCAGCTTCCGGGCCCTCTCGGTCTGCTCCAGCGTGGCCCGCAGCTCCTCCACCTCGGCCTGCAGCAGGTTGGCTCTGCGCTCCACAATGGCCAGCTGCTCCTTCAGGTCCTCCTGGCCCCGGAGAGCATCATCAAGGTGCAGCTGCGTGTCCTAGCAAGAAGAAAAAGGAAGACACTCTGAAGTGGGTGTCCTAGGTCCATGAGCTTTGTTTTGAGCCTTTAAGGATGGGGGAGGTTTTCCTCAGAGGGGGGGATCTGGGCGGGGGGAAGAACTCTGCACCTTCAGCTGGCCCTGGACGCTCCGGAGGTGTTTGAGGGTCTCCGCAGCCTGGCGGTTGGCATGACTCAACTGGATCTCAATCTCATTGAGGTCGCCCTCCATCTTCTTCTTGATCCGGATCGCTTCATTGCGACTCCGCACCTCAGCGTCCAGTGCACTCTGCATCGTCTCCACAGTCCTCTGGTAGTTCCTCTTCAGCTGCTCAATCTCCTCATCCTTCTCGGCAATCTTCCTGTCAATTTCTGATTTCACCTGGGTCAATTCCAGCTGGATTCGGAGAATCTTGGCCTCTTCATGTTCAAGAGCAGCCTTTGGGGGGGGGGGAGACAAACAAAATTGATGGTAACCATGCTGGGGCAGAGCCTGCTACACCAACCTGGGGAGGGCAAGCCCTAAAATCTAGCGCTGTCACATTAAAACGACCTTTGCAAAAAGTCTTCACTTGGCCAGGTTGTTGGTAGCTCATGCCTTGAGTCCTAGCTCCTTAGGAAGCTGAGATCTGAGGATGGAGGTTTGAAGCCAACTTGGGCAAGCAAGTCCATGAGATGCTTATTAATCAGCAAAAAAAAATACCCATGAGTGGAACTGTGACTCAAGTGGTAGAGCAGTAGCCTTGAACAAAAAAGCCAAGTGAGAACATGAAGCCCCAGTATTGGAACACACACACACACACACACACACACACACACACACACACACACACAAAATCTAACTTCACTGGGGAAATGAAACCTGCTTCCTTATGATTTGGCTTTGATTATGCAATCATCAATCATACACTAAAAACATTTAAACCATCTTATTTCTTAGGAGCAGGCAGCACTTTACATATATTTTTCAATTTGCCTAAGTTTTATGGAATCTAATTTTCAGACCTATTTCCATGTCAGCATTTTCTCCAGTGAATTCAAGGTAAGTCATAGAGATTATCCTATCTAGCCTTATAAGAGTTGTTGGGGGGAGGGGGGACAGGCATTAGGACTGTGATTTTACAAGCGTAAAAACAACAACAACAAAACCTAAAGCAGCTTACCTGCTGCCCGGCCCCTTCCACCCACCCCCACCCCCACATCCTGGTCTTTTATTCCTCTTTTATTCCTGCTGCCGCCAGCAGAGGCTCCAGTGCTCACCTCTGCTTCCTCCAAAGCCATCTGGATATCAGCCTTTTCCAACTCCATCTGCTTCCTTGATTTCTCCAGTTCGTGGATGGTTTTCCCATTTTCAGCGATTTGTTCTGTGAGGTCCGCTATCTCCTCTGCAACAAAGTAAGTCCCCACTGCAGTGAACTGCCTCCACCCGGGTTTCCCCAGCATGCAAAATGCTAACTCCCGGCTTTTGCACTGGTTTCTTATCCTGCTAAAGACTTCTGTGTTGTAGAGATAAGAAACGGTACCTAGAGAGACTTGCAATCAATGCAAAAGATGGTGGCTGCTTCCCGTGAGGGGAAGGGAAAGGTCTCGGACCGGCTCCTACTTGGCATTTGGAACAGCTTACGCTCTAAGTTCTTGTTCTCCCGTTTCACGGTCTCCAGTTGATCCAGGGCTTCCTCATAGGCATTTTTCAGTTTGAAGAGCTCAGTGCTCAGGCAGCGGGACTCCTTCAGAGATGCCTCCAGCTCTGCTTGACTCTCCTCACACTTGGTCTTCCACTCAGCCAGCACCTGAAACACCCAGCAGCAATTTCAGTTTATCAGCTCTCCTCCAAGCTTTGAACTCAGCAGAACCATTAAAGGGGATACTCTCAGATCTAGGGTTACACTGCCAGAGCTTTTTGTTTCAACTTCTTAATGTTGCTCATTGGCGTAGCCAAGATTTCCTTCCATACATTTTTACTCACTCAAGATCACCTGGGGGCTGGTAGCTCATGCCTCTAGCTTACTCAGCAGGCTGAGATCTGAGGATCCCAGTTCAAAGCCAGCCTGGGCAGGAAAATCCCAGAGACTCATGTCTCCAACGAACTACCAAAAAGCTGGAAGGTATTGCTTGAGTGGCAGAGTGCCATCCTTGAGTGAAAAAGCTAAGGGACTTGGGCACACGCCTGTAATCCTAGCTATTCAGAAGGCTGAGATCTGAGGATTATGGTTCAAAGCCAAGCCAGGAAGAAAAGTGTATGAGAGTCTTATCTCCAATAAACTACTTAGAAAAAAACCAGAAGTGATATTGTGGCTCAAGTGGTAGAAGTGCTAGTCTTGAGCACAAAGAGGCTCAAGGACAGTGCCCAGGCCCTGAGTTCACACACACACACACACACACACACACACACACAATTTTGCTCAAGATCAGTAGCAACTGCTGTCTCCAAAAAGCACATGGATCCTTGGAAGGAGGCTCTTTTCCTCATACAGTATTTCTAAGTATTTCCTTAAAACATTAGCTCCAGTGATAGCTGTCTGACACACTGAGAAGGGGCATTCCAGTATGCCTCCTATTGGGACATGTTAAGAGTTCCACACATCAACTACCTAGACGCTCCAGCAACATGAGGGTTAGCAAAGAGCTGGGGGCTGAGCAAGACTATAGACATTAACTAGTCCCTGCTGACCATGTTTGCAAGGATCCCCACCACCTCACCCATACCCCATTTCCATTCTGTTTGCAAGGTGTGGCAACCACACCCTGGGTAGTTCAGGGACATTCTCCATGCCACACTGCTGTTGAGGAAGACCCAGGCCTAAGGCCAGCCCCTCTTTCCACAACCAACCAGAACCTACACACACACACACACACACACACACACACACACACACACAGGCATCATGGCACTTGGCAACACCTTATCAAAGTTCCGCTGCTTCTTGTCCAGAGCAGCAGCCAGCGAGTTGGCTCTTTCCACATCAACCATGAGATCCTCCACCTCTCCTTGGAGCCTCTGCTTTGTCTTCTCCAAGGAAGCACATTTAGCATTCACTGCCTCAACCTGTTCCTCCGAGTCCTGAAGGCGCTGAGCAAGTTTTTTCCTTTTAAGGATATGAAAAAGAAGCAGATGTTATTTTGGTTTCAAGCTTAATGAACATCACTGCTCATCAAGCTGGAGTTGCTGATCTGTGGGATTCAAGCACTTCTGTGGTTTCAGGAGCCCAGGAGGGAGCCCTCTCTGCTCAGAGTCTGTGATCAATAACCTGCCTTGTCTCTATCCAGGATCAAAGTGGATGTCTTAATGAGACTGGCTAGTGACAGGTTCACACACACACACACACACACACACACACACACACACACACACACACTCAGTAGAGCATCCTCAGTTATGAAGCCAGGATGTTGGTGCGTTCTACCATGTGAGTACTTAAAAGTTTTTCTAGTTCTTTCACAGGCAGAGTTGCTTACTTGGCCTCCTCCAGCTCCTCCGTGCGCTGGATGGCGTCCGTCTCATATTTGGTCCTCCACTGGGCAACCTCACTGTTGGCCTTGGACAGCGCCCTCTGCAGCTCGGCTTTGCCTTCCTGCTCCTCCTCATACTGCTCCCGAAGGAGGTCACAGTCATGGCGGGAGGATTGCAGGGCATGGGCCAGGGCGTTCTTGGCCTGGGGAATAAAAAACAATAATATGATAAAAGCGAAATGAACTCCAAGACATGGACACAGAGGTTTTTTTTTGTTGCTGTTTTAATGTATTATGTGATTTTTCTGTTTCCTTGGAATGTTCTGCCCGCTATGGTACATCCCCTGTTGTCACTGTGTTTGATTCTGGTACCCTGGTATTGTATATACATTTATTTGAAATAGGGAAGTGAAGGGGAACAAGAGAATGGTGAGAAAAAGGGCCAGGGGGGAACCAATGCATCAGCAATATACACAAGACAACTGGGGGCAAGGCGGGGAGAAGTAGGAGAAAAATGAGGGAAGGGGTAAGGGGTAACAAGTTTGAGAAGAAATGTGCTCATTACCTTACTTATGTCACCCCTATCTACCTCACCTTGACAATAAAAAATAAAAAGTTTAAAAAAAAAGAGTCCACAATGGATTTAATACTATGTGCTTCACACGACCTAAGTATGTCCCTGTTGTCATCTCTGACTGGACAGAGCTGTGTGGTGTGCATCCTGTGCACCTGCAACTCCAGGTGATATCTGAAAATCCAACCAAGAACATAGAGGCAAGAGAGGCACCTTGCTTTCTTCCTCCAGCTGCCTCTTGAGCTCTTCTATCTGCTGGGTAAAGGCTTGCTTGCTCCTGGAAAGTTGGGACACGATGCTCTCCTTCTCTTCCAGTTGACGACTCAATTCACCTGTGGTCAGAAGGAAATACTTTCATGCATTCATACAATGCACTCATTCCTTCACTCCCCAAGTTCCTAGTATGTGTAAGATCTGGCAAGCAAATGAGAAGATGTGGCTATATCCATGGACAGGGGAACAGCATGCCTGACAATGACAGTGCCAGAAACCACTGTTGTGGGGACCACAATGAGGCCCAAAGAAAACCATTGCACCCTGAAAATGTTACCAGGGCCCTGAATGAATGACTTCCCCCAATCTGCCCAGCAGCCTCTTCCTTTGTCACGAAAGGAATTCCTTAGTGCTTCTGGGAGCAGCTGCTGCTCCCCAGCAATGTGGAGGTACTCTTTGACTGAACAGGGCCAGTTCAGGTTGATATGTGTACAGAGGTCAGAGATAAAGGGGACAGACAGGGTTTGTGACTCCACACACAGCTTACTCCTCAAGGTTATTGCAGAAGGGGTAGCTGACTACACTTCTTTTTGATTTACCTGTAGTGAGGGGTCCATGGTGAGTGGAGACACATTTTCTAGGTGAAAACCCCAAACAATGTTCCATTAGTTTGTTGGTGGTGGTAGTGGTGGAGGGGGTGGTGGTGGTGGTGGTGGTGGTGGTGGTGGTGGTGTGTGTGTGTGTGTGTGTGTGTCCAGTACCAGGGTTTGAGCTCAGGGCCTCACACTCTAGCTTGGCTTGCTTACTGTTTCTCTACCACTTGAGCTACATCTCTGGCTCTGCTTTTTGCTGGTTAATTGGAGATAAGAGTCTCATGGACTGTCCTGCCTGGGTAGGCTTTGAACCAAGATCCTCAGATCTCAGCCTCCCCTAAGTAGCTAGGGTTACAGCTGCCAACGCCCAACTTCCTTACGTTTTTATCACATAGGGAGAGGCAACACAAATTAGCCCGTTTCTCGCTTTATTCTCCACAATGCCTAAATGTAGACACCATGCTACAAGAAGTAGAGATGGCTGGATCTTCCTTTCTCCTCCTATTTTTGCCTATTAGATTCAGTCTGACCTAAGTTTGTATTAATAGGGAACATCCTAGAATATGGCGATGTTTTGAGCCCCTCCTTGTTCTGATCCACTTTCTCCCCTCTTCCTTGGACTCTTTTTTTGTTGGCCATGGGGCTTGAACTCTGGGCCTGGACTCTGTCCCTGAGCTCTTCAGCTCAAGGTGAGCACTCTACTTGAGCCACAGCTGCCCACTTCCTGTTTTCTGGTGGTTTATTGGAGATAAGAGTCTCATGGACTTTCCTGCCCAGGCTGGCTTTGAACCACGATCCTCAGATCTCAGCCTCCTGAGTAGCTAGGATTACAGGTGTGAGCCACTGGCACTCGGCTCTTGGACTCATCTTTAGGAATATCTTGAATGCACCTTCTGTGGGTTATTTCGATTAAGTCTCTGGTGCAAAGATTCTCTCAGAAATCCTCTACCAAACCCTGCCCTGCTGTCCTAGATCCCAGTGCAGGTTGGGCAGCCTGGCTCACCGGCTTCGGCCTGCAGCCGAGATTTCTGTGTGGTCAGCTCGCTCAGGCTCCTCTGACTCTCCTCGTTCTTGCCCCTGGCCTCGCTCAGCTGATCCTCCAGAGTTCGACAGATCTTCTCCAGGTTGGCCTGATGAATCGGGACAAGGGGGAGAGGTAAGGATGGCACGTGTGCCGGGCTGGGCTGTGGGCCCGGCCGCAGGGATCCCGTGCGCCCGGCCCCGCTTGCACACCTTGGATTTGGACACGCTCTCCACGCTGCTGGACAAGTCGTCGATCTCCAGCTTGAACTCGCTCTTCTCCTTCTCCAGCTTCTGCTTGACCCGCTGCAGGTTGTCGATCTGCTCAGCCAGCTCGGCAGCACTGTCTGCATGCTTCTTCCTCAGTGTGGCCACCGTGGCTTCGTGCTGCAGCGTGGCCTCCTCCAGGTCCCGGCGCAGCTTCAGGAACTCGGCCTCCCGCTTCTTGTTCAGCTCGATCTGGGTGGACGTGACGCCGCCCGCCTCCTCCAGCCGCTCGCTCAGCTCCTCCAGCTCCCGAGCGTAGTCGCTGCGCTGCTTCTCCGTCTTGGCACGCGTGGCCCTCTCGGCCTCGATCTCCTCCTCCAGTTCCTCGATGCGAGCCTACAGAGGGGTGAGCAGCCCGTCACCCACCCACCAACAGCTCTCCACAGAGAGTGGAGGGTCAATGCTTGGGTGCCAGCATCCACGCAGGTGCCCACCCCACTGGGGCACGGATGGGTAAAGGAACTGTGTAGATAGATGGATGGATGGATGGATGGATGGATGGATGGATGGATGGATGGATGGATGGATGGATACATACATACATATATACATACATACATAGACAGATACATAGATGCATAGATACATAAATAGATAGATACATACATATATACATGCATACATACATACATAAACAGATACATAGATACACAGATACATAGATAGATACATAAATAGATAGATACATACATACATACATAGATACGTAGATAGATACATAGACAGATACATAGATATAGATAGATACATGGATAGATACATAGATACACAGATACACAGATAGATATGTAGATTCATAGATATGTAAACACATAGATAGATAGATAGATAGATAGATAGATAGATAGATAGATAGATAGATAGATAGATAGATAGATAGATAGATTCAATGGAGTATTATTCAGCCATAAAAAGAAATGAAGGCAAGTCATTTGCAGGAAAATGGAAGGTACTGGACACTAAGTTACCTTACATGAAATATGCCAGAAGCAGAAAAAGCAAATGCCAAATATCTTCTCATGCAGAGTTTTTAAAGTTTTTATTTTGTGTGATGTGTGCATGGATATGTGTGTGCACACGCACATATCAGAACTAGGGCTTGAACCCAGGCCCCTGGGTGCTGTCACTGAGCTTTTTCACTCAAGGCTAGTGCTTTATTTAAACCCCTCTACTTCTGGGTTTGGGGTAGTTCATTGGAGATAAGAGTATCACAGACTTTCCTATCCAGGCTGGCTTCAAACCACAATCCTCAGATCTTAGCTTCCTAATGAGCTACTGGCACCTGGATTTTATTTTTATTTTTTTACATCTACCCAAATGTAGAATAGTGAGTAACTACCAGAGGCTGGGGAAGTGGGGGAGGCTGGATTTGATCAGCGCATGTACACTGTGTACATGTTTTGAAATGTCACAGTGAACCCCATTAATGTACAGCTAATACATGTTGATAAGGAATCTAGTTGTTACCATATTACCTGGTTACATAGTTTCTATTCCTATCAGATGAATGAGTCATCAGATCTCACAGATAAATAGCAATGTCACTAATTTCCTTTTAAACAAGATTTTCCTGTGCCAACCACCATTCGCCCCCAGTAGCCAACCCATAACGGTTCCCATTCCTTTGAATATTGACCCACATATTTTAGTTATGTGTTTGATTACAAGTTGGAGGTTAGTGATCGTGCCTGCCCCATCTGCCTGGCAAAAAGGAAACCCAGGAAATTCATTCATGCGGCCCTGCCTGTGAGAGGCCAGCACTTGGCTCCTTGGGTGACCCATGTGTGAAAGTAAAATCGGAAGGCCTCCTAACCTGTAGCTCTTTGATTTTCTTCTGGAACTGGAGGCCCAGGGTCTGCTCATCCTCCACTTTGCTTTGCAGTTGACTGTACTCAAAATCCTTCCTGTGGAGGGAAACGTACAGTATGTGAAGACAGAATCCATCAGGTAACAGCCTACAACGCACCGGAGCCAGTGGTTAGGTGGTTTACTTCTTCAGCCTTTCATCCAGCTGTTGCTTATCGTTCTCCAGATCTAGGATGGACTCTTGAGCAAGCTTCAAGTCTCCCTCCAGCTTCCTCTTGTTCCTTTCCAGGTCTACTCGCAGCTTCTTTTCTTGTTCTAGAGAGCTCTCCAGCTGGAAGAAAAAAAAATGGCACCATTTCCTTTTGGGATCAAATGCATTGTTAAAGTTCTCCCAGGAAAAGGGGATGTGCACCCTGAAATTCCAGGACTCCTGAGGTTAATGCTGTTGGCTTACATCATCTACTTGCTGTTCCAGTTTGCTCTTGATTTTGCTCAAAGAGTTAACTTTGTCTTCCTCTGCCTGCAGGTCATCCAGGGTCTGCTGGTGGGCCTCTTGGAGGGCCTTCTTCTCCCTGGTTAGCTTAGCGATGGTCTCATCCAACCCAGACAGCTCTTCTGTAAGGTTTTTCACCTAAAAAGAGATCTCAGCCATGAGAAGAAGGGATGGTTTGGTTTGCAGTGAATATGTCAAGCCAGAAAGACCCAGTAGGGGGGATACCTTGTTCTCTGTAGCATGCTTCTCCTTTTCGACCTTGGCCAGTGTCAGCTCAAGGTCATCAATGTCTTTTTTCAGTTCTGAGCACTCGTCCTCCAGCTTCCTCTTCTTGGCGGTCAGCTCAGCATTGATCTCTTCCTCATCCTCAGCTCTCTCCGTCACCTCTTTGATTTTGGCCTCCAGTTGGAATTTGGCTTTGATCAACTGATCACATCTCTCCTCTGCATCCAACAAGTTTTCACTTTCCTAAAGAAAAAGAAGAATCAGAGCAAGACGGATGAGAGTGATGAAAGAAGTGACCGCAATTAAGATGTATTCATCGTGCTTGCAAACTGACACGCTGAATTGGAACCCTTTGTACAACCGCTTAGGGATAAAAACAAGTAAGCATGCAAATCAATTAATAGATAATAAAATAATTATCACTTCCTTTAGGTATAATGAGATTTGTGATGTTTTAATATTTTGTTCTATATCCTTTATGAAGCACCCAGCCCCCCCCAAAAAAACTCCACCATTAATCTAGCTTTGCTAAAAACTTAGTAAAATACAGGACAATGGCAACAACAAGAATAATAGTAATAGTAGAAAAGACTCTTAGGCACATACAGCTTGTACTTGGAGCTGCAAGTCATTCTTCTCTTGTACCAGTGTCACCAGCTTTTCTTCTAACTCTTTCCTTTTAGCCTCTGACTTGGCGAGCTCATCCTTGGTTTTCTGGAACTCTTCCTTCATGGTGGCCATCTCCTTCTCAGTCTCCGCACTCTTTAGCAAAGGCTTGATCTTGAAGAAGAGTTTCATCCAGGGCCAGTGCTTGACATTCATGAAGGAGCGGATGTTGTACTGGATACAGAAGATGGACTCCCTGAAAACAAAGCATTGTTTACTCTACGGAGGCTCTCTCCCCCTTTCCCCCAAAATTTGAATAAAGACCCCACTTTACCTTCTTTGAACCATTTTCTGGAATTCCACCCGCATGAGGAACCCTCTGCACACAGCCTGGGTCCGGGTGATGAGTTTGGCCAAGCGGTCATCCCGCATCTCCTCCAGGGTCCCCAGCAAGCCAGCCTTGAAGAACACCTGCAGGGAGAAATGGATGCAATGCGGTCTGTTTTCTGGGGAAACTATGTGGAGAGGATGGAGAGGCCAACACCTGCAGACTGAGGTCCTACCTTCGTGTGTCCAAATTTGTACTGCGTGTGGTCAATATCGATGGATGCCAAGAGCTTCTCACAGGCTTTCTTACTGTCAATGAATTGTCCCTCCGGGATAGCGCTGGCATTCAACACTCGGTATCTGCCGTTGCATATAGAGATAATCAGGCTATTAGCAAAGACGTAACCCTCAGAGACCCAGCCAAGTCAAGGCCCCTCTTCAAGGCAGGAAGGCCAAGTTGCCCATAATCACACTGCCATACAATGGCCTAGAATCTAGGCTGGAGAGCACTTAGGCCAGGCCTTTCCCTGCCTGGAGGTACATCAGATAAATTCCAGAGGAAAACATGGAAGACACACACATATATATATACATACATACATATATATATACATATGTGTATATGTATACATCCATCTGCATATGGATGTATACACATATACATATATATACGTAACCCAGTGGTAGGTTATTTATTGTACTCACAAGTCCACATTGTTCTTTCAGAATGAATCTTTTCACACTAACATTTTGCCCCTGTCAAATCCTAGTCTTTGTACGCTCAAGAATCATCTAGAACATCTTCCCTACACACCTTTGCTTAAAATCTCCATAGAGAATCCTGTTGGGGAATCCCTTCCTGCAGATGCGGATTCCTTCCAGGACGCCGTTACAACGCAGCTGGTGCAGAACCAGGCTGTGCTCCATGGCCCCTATGAACAGAGGTGAGACCCGTCAGCTTCACTGGGAGCCCGCTGGCAGGCAGGGCCTCTGCCCAGGGGAGCTCAGCCTGCAGGTGACTCACCTGGGGTTTTGGTTTCATTGGGGATTATACAGCGCACGAAATGAGGGTGAGTGGTCCTCAAATTGGACATCAGCTTGTTCAGGTTTTCCTAAAGGACAAGATTCAGTTTCACAGTGTACAGTTAGCCTCTTACAAAGAAAGACACACTGCCATGAAAAATAAGATAGATGTTTTACATTTATCACAAGTTCTAAAGAACAGTGACAGCACATTCTTGCATGCAATAGTCTTAGGGCATATTCTCCCCACATTACAACTAATATATGTATATGTATATGTATATCTATCTATCTATCTACTTACCTATCTATCTATCTATCTATCTATCTATCTATCTATCTATCTATGTATCTATCTATCTATCTATATATATATATATATATATATATATGATAGCCAGGCATCAGTAGCTCATGCCTGTAATCTTAGCTAGTCAGGAGGCTGAGATCTGGGGATCATGGTTCAAAGCTAGTCTGGGCAGGAAAGTCTGTGAGACTCTTATCTCTAATAAACTATTCAGAAAAAGCTGGAAATGGTGCTATGGCTCAAGTGGTAGAGTGCTAACCTAAAGCATAGAGAGGCTCGGGGCCAGAGACCAGGCCCTGAGTTCTAGCCCAGGGACCAGAATAAAATAACATAAAATAAATTTTAAAAAATAGAGGTTAACATAAGCAGAAAAAGCTGGAAGTGGCACTGTGGCTCAAGGGGTAAAGTGCTAGCCTTGAGCCCAGAGAAGCTCAGGGACAGTGCCCAGGCCCTGAGTTCAAGCCCCAGGACTGACAAATAAATACATAAATAAATAAAGAATAGAGGTTAGAGGTGAAGGTGGAGGCAGTACTGGGCATTGAACCCCAGCCTGGGCACAACTGTTCTGCCACTTGAGCTTGCTACCAGCCCTTTTAGTTTTGTGTTTTTCTAATACATGGATTTGTGCTACTTTTGCCTGAGCTCGCTTTAACTTCCCACCTTCTTACCTCTGCCTTCCCAGTTGCTAGGATTACAGGTGTCATTAGGATCACTACTATGTGCAGACATTGCTGGTCTTAAATGATTCAAGGTTAGGCTCTGTTATATTGCTTGTGGCTTAAGGAACTGTATACAAGCAAATGAACTTGCACTCATCCTACCCTGAAAAGTGCAGAGACAGTTTGAAAGGAAGAACCCTTCTTCTTGGCAACTTTCTTCTTGCCACTGTCAGCTATGAGAAACAAAGAAAGACAAGTGCTGTGAACAGGTCTGCAAAGTGGGCTGCAAAGGGGTGACCACCCAAGGCCGAGGCCCTCCTCCTGTCCAGAGTCTTTTACCATCAGTTGTGGCAAAGGTGGCGTAGAGGTGTGCCAAGAGCCTGTTGGAGGACTTCTGGTACAGCCCCACAACGGTTTCGTTCAGAGGGTCCTTGTTCTTCTCCAGCCAGCCCGAGACACTGTAGTCCACAGTGCCCGCGTAGTGGATCAGAGAGAAGTGGGCCTCGGCTTTGCCTTTGACCACTTTGGGCTTCTGGAAGTTGTTGGATTTGCCCAGGTGCTGGTCGTACAGTTTGTTCTTGAAGGAGGTGTCTGTTGCCTTGGGGAACATGCACTCCTCTTCCAGGATGGAGAAGATGCCCATTGGCTAGATTTGAGGCAAAGGCATTGGTAAACATGAGTCGCATTGCAGCATGGGAAGAGGGTTCTGAGTGATGTGTAAGATACCTTCTCGATGAGCTCGATGCAGGCAGCCAGGTCCATCCCGAAGTCAATGAACGTCCACTCGATGCCTTCCTTCTTGTATTCCTCCTGCTCCAGCACGAACATGTGGTGGTTGAAAAACTGTTGCAGTTTCTCATTGGTGAAGTTGATGCACAGCTGCTCCAGGCTGTTATACTGCCATCAAAATATAATATTCACGTGAAAACTTAGACTGCATTCAGACAGCCATGAGCTGTCCCCCTTACAGCCTTAGTAGTCCTTGCTGGTCCATCTCTGCTCTCTCCCGGGCCCAGATTTGACCATACGTCCTCCTTTATGAAAGAAGAAGGCGTCTCCAACTTCTACCTACCTACAAGATGTTGCCCCCTCTCCTGAGTTTTCATGGTGTGAGGCTAGTCTGCATGCTGTAGAAACTGCTGTGTTGTTTTTAGTTTTTTTTTTCCCTCAACTAGACAAGAGGCTCATTTTTTCTGCCACCTGCATGTCTGGTACACATTCTCCTTAATGACTGGCCATATGCTTCTAACACAGGACAGTACAAATATTTATATAAAATTGTGTGTGAGGATTGGAGATATTTCTAGTGGTAGGGTGCTTGTCTAACATATATGAGGTCCTGGGTTGGATTCGTCAGCACCTCAAATAAATAAATAACTTGATTAATTTAAAAATAGTGTATCATTTACTTCACATCAAATTCTCTGCTTCTCATTCTGGCTCTTCCTAACTCATGAATAGTATTAATTTTTTCTCATTTACTCATTTGTGGATAGCCTTTAAAATTCCCTTCACAAAGAGTCATCACCTTTCTGAAATACTTATAAACCCTCTCAGCGTGTCAATTCTCTTCATCTGATTTTCTCAGTCTAGTTTTCCTACAGTATGGCCTTCCAAAACCAAGAGCTATCAAGGGAGGAATGGAAATCAGACAAACCTCAAAGATTTCAAAGCCTGCAATGTCTAAAACGCCAATGAAGTGCTGTCTCGGCAGCTTCGTGTCCAGCTGCTGGTTAATGCGGGTGACCATCCAGAGGAAGAGCTTTTCATATACTGATTTGGAAAGGGCATTCACAGCATGGTGCACCTGTCCAGGAAAAGCCAGTTCATGAGGAGGAAGGCAGTGACCATCAGGGGCCTGGCTCTCTTCCTGGCCTCTGGGATGGGACGCTCCTTACCTGGTCCACTGTCTGCCCCTTGGTGACATACTCATTCCCTACTTTCACTCTGGGGAAGCACAAGGCTTTCAGGAGATCGGAGGAGTTCAGGCCCATCAGGTAAGCTGTCTTGTCAGCCACTGGTAAGCAAGAAAGACAACATTCAGCCACATGGTGGCAGTGGACCAAGTCCATCTTGGTACCTGACATCACCTATCTCTTAAGAACATCTGTGGGTCCAGTGATGTCACTCAAAGAACATGGTCAGTTTTATGAAAGGGAAAGATCTGTCCCCAAGGCTCAGCCCTGGTCACTTCTCACTGTCACTAAAACCAGACTGTGCTAGGGATTCGACAAGTGGATAGTGACCGTGCCCAGAGGCATCTGTGGTCTAGCAGCAGGTCATTTGGGCACTGAATGATGTCAGGAGAATGGCCCCAGCCCTGGTCGATGTCCTACTTTGTGGAGTTGGTACCTTCAGTGCCATCTGGTTCTGCCTGCTCCTCACGCTGCTTCTGCTTGAATTTCATGTTCCCATAATGCATCACAGCCCCCGTCAACTTGTACAGTCCGGATTTCTCCTCTGGGGTGAAGCCCAGGATATCTATGGCACTCTGGGCATGGAAAGACCAGCCCATGGTCAGTGGCCTATGATGAGAGAAGCCCCCTTACCTCCCACACCCCTCATGCCTCTTCCCCCTGCTTACATCCGTAGCCAATAGTTCCTCTGCGTCGTCAATGCTGCCCACCAGGATTTCACCCTGGCTGATGAACGGGTAGTCGTAAGGGTTGGTTGTGATCAGGAGCAACTCTGAAATGATGAAAGGTTGAAGAGTTGACCCTGATACTTAGGGAAAAAATCCTTCTGGTGGATTTCAGTTCCCCTACCCCAGACTGGGAGTTTAACCCAGCTGGAATCAGAACTAATTGTAGAGTTAGAAATCTCTTTTCTCCTCTAGCTGAGCCTGGAAACACAGACCAGGGGAGACGTTGCTGTCTTCTATGCCTTGTAGATTAAGAATCCTAGAGGATATTTAAGTGTTCTTGTTTCTCAATTGGGGAAAACTGGCTGAACATGGGCCAGGTCTGGAGTTACAACACCGGATGGGGAAGCAGAGGTCTGTGGTAAAACCTTGCCTTTTCCTAATTTCTGTCGAAAACCTGCAGCCTGTTTTCAGGCTAAAGACCAAGAAGTGTGAGCAGATGCAGCCAGAAGGCAAGGAAGCCAATGTACATAGAGGTTTCTGTCTGAGGCAGAACTCGAGGCAGGGTGACTGGCTGGCTACCCACCCACAGGCTGGGTTCATCTGATTGTGCATGGGCCTCTCTCAGCCTTTGCAAGAGGTTAGTCTCTGCGTCTGGACACAAGAGGGCGATCAAGGACAATTAAATGTTCAGCCGCTCAGAAGCTTTTTATAAACCTGCTCTGAACCTTGGCTTAGTCTTGCTGCTGTCTGACCAGATGTTTTTCAAGTTGGTATGGTCACTGCCCAGGTAGCTCACCCCACATCTGACATAAACTCCTTCGTTGGCAGTGCATCACCTATGCAAAGGCAGAACTCTTCTTCATGCATGAAAGACCACGCCCTCTAGTAATTTCTCCAACCCCATGGAGGGCCTCCTCACCGATGAGCTCCGGCTTCTTGTTGGAAAGAATCTGGTAGAAGATGTGGTAGCTTCTCTCCGCCTTCAGCTGGAAGGTGACCCTTGATTTTTCCAGCAGATCTGGAACACAAACACAGGCCTGTGCTCCCAGCTGTTCCCCAAAACATGGAGACCACATACTACCTCACAGCGGCTACTTACAAGTTTCAATATCTGCAGAGGCTAGCTTCCCCGTCGTTCCGAAATGGATTCGGATGAACTTGCCCTGTACAAGGGGAAAAGGGAGAGCAGTTCCTACCATGCCCCTCCCCCTTCATCTCCTGGGCACCATCAGGAAGAGCCTTGTCCCTGTAATTTGGTCTTAATTATATGCTTTCTTCTTTTCTTTCCCTTCTTCTTCCATGGGACTCATCTGCTTCTTTCTGTTCCTCCTACTCCTGCTCATATCTATGCAGCAAAGTACTGATCTCTCTCTCTCTCTCTCTCTCTCTCTCTCTCTCTCTCTCTGTTCATGCCAGTAATAAGGCTTGAAATCAGATGTGAGTGCTGCTCCTTAGACTTTTCACTCAAGGTTAGTGATAGATACACATTTGGCTTTCCAGGGATTACTGGAAAGAAGAGTCTTGTAGATTTTCTTGAGCAGGCTAGCCTTCAGACTGTGATCCTCAAATCTCAACTTCATGAGGAGTATAGGCATGAGCTATGGGTGCCCAGCTCCTCCAGGTGTTCAGGTTTGGGGTCCCGTACCTTCTACACCCCTCCTAACCCCCTGCTCCCAGCCATTACCTGCCAATTCCATCTATTGAGGAGTTGGCTTCTGGTCACTCAGCTAGTCTATTACCCACCCAGTTCATTGAACTCTATCTGAGCATGTCTTGTGTATTTGTTTGGACTTTCATGGTCTCCCCACTCTGGTCTGTAAACTCCCTGTTTTAGGTATATTGTACGCAGAGAGATCCCAACCATGCTTGGACTACTCACGAAGCGAGAGGAGTTGTCATTCCTCACGGTCTTGGCATTGCCAAAGGCCTCCAGCAGGGGGTTGGCACTGATGATTTGATCTTCCAGTGTCCCCTAACACAAAAAGTGGAGGAAGAAACACCAATTTAAAAAAAAAAAAACACCTATCTTTTTAAAGCCAGAAAATGATGGTAATAAGTGCTCACTAGTTCCACCTCTCCTGCCTGCCTAGGAGTGAAAGGCCCCTCCCTCCTCCTCAGATAATCCAACCCAAGGACTGACTCAATCAGCAGCAGGCCTTCCTTCACACCCTCTGCCATTCCCACACATGTAGACATAGTTGGGTCTCTTAAATGGACAACCCTTGCTTCTCTGGGTAGACTGTCTGGATTTATTTTATAATACTGTGTTATTATTATTATTATTGTGTATTTCATATTATTGTATTGTCTGTGTCAAAGGCAAGGGTGTGATAGAGTTCTCTCACTCATCCATGAATCTGAAAGAAAGGAACAAGCTCTTTAAGCTGCACCCAGATTGTGAAACCTTTGCATCTTCTAAGAAATCGCAGGATCCTGTGCTACCCTTGGCTAAGATGACTTTTACATCCTAGCCTGCTTTTCTCTCTCACTTTTTCATTCTCTCTTTCTCCCTCTCTCTTTATCTCTTACTTTCTCTTATGCTAGCACTGGGGCTTGAACTCAGGGGCCTGAGCACTACCCCTCAGATTTTTTTTTTTACTCAAGGCTAGAGCTCTACTACTTGAGCCATAGCTCTAATTCTGGCTTTTGGCTGGTTAATTGGAGATAAGAGTGTCAAATGGGACTTTCCTGTCAAATTGTGATTCAAACTGTGATTCTCAGGTCTCAGCCTCCCAAGCTAGTATTAGAGGCATGAGCCACCCATGCCTGGCTCTAGCCTGCTTTTCTCTCCTTGTGGAGAGAGGAAGGTACCTGCCTGGCCTCTTTGTTGTGAAGTTAGAATAGAAATGTGAAGAGGCAGTGGAGAAAACTCCTCAGTCCCTGCTCACCTTCATTTTGGAGTCCTTCTTCTTAGCCAGGTCTCCAGTAGCTGCAATTGTTGCAAAGTACTGGATGACCCGCTTGGTGTTCACAGTCTTGCCTGCCCCGGATTCTCCGCTGTTCAGAAAGTTGGAAAGAGATAAAGGAAGTGAGACCTGATCCAGGCGCCAATGGCTCACAGCTGCAATTCTAGTGACTCAGGAGGCTGAGATCTGATGATCAATGTTTGAAGCCAGCCTGGACAGACAAATCTGAGAAGCTCTTATCTCCAGTTAACCAGCAAAAAGCCAGAAGTAGGGCTGTGGCTCAAGTGGTAAAACATCAGCCTTAATAGAAAAAGCCAAGTGAGAATGTAAGGCCCTGAGTTTAAGCCCCAGCACTGAAATTTAAAAAAAAATTAAAAAGAGAAGAAAAGAAGTGAGAACAATTGGTGTAGACAGGCTTCCTGGGATGCATCAAGTGGCCTGGACATGGACGAAACTAGCCTAGAAGTCACTAAAAGTGGCCCAGGCCCAGCTATGAAACCACTCTGTGCTTGAGATACTCACGTGATCAGAATGGACTGGTTTTCACGATCTGTCAAAGGAAAAAATAAAATAGAGCTTATGGCAGTACGGAAGAGCTCTCCAAGACTCCCTGGTCTCTCAAGGAGCCGCAGCTAACCTAGACAATTCTATTCCCCCTTACTTGCCTTCTTTATTGAGTGCACAGTAGGAAGGGAAGAGCTTCCTTCTTTTGAATGAGAATCAAAGAAGTGAAGCCCCTGATGGCAGCCCGTGGCTTCCCATTGGAAGAGATGGAGACATTTAAACCTGTCTGTGTTTCTGATCTGTATAGTTTTACCAATACTCTGATCAGTGAACATTCCTCACCCTGGCCCTGGACAGACAGTCTGTCTGGCTTCTTTCTGTCTCTTCTCCCTCATCTCTCTCTACCCCCTCCTCTCCCTCTCCCAGGTACTAGAGTGAGGCAGTATCAGGATGAGGGAGAGCAGCCGAGCCCTTTCATTTCCCCTTTCCTCATCTCTCCCCACACTCCAGATCCCGCCCCTCCCTGCTTCCTCCTCAGAACACACCAGTCAGCATGAACTGATAGGCGTTGTCAGAGATGGAGAAGATGTGGGGCGGGGCCTCCTGACGCTTTTTGCCTCGGTAGCCGTTCACCACCTCAGGGTTGTACACCGGCAGCCACTTGTAGGGGTTGACGGTGACGCAGAAGAGGCCGGAGTAGGTCTGTGTAGAGAAAACAAAAAGTATATGTATCTATGGGTTGGGTCTTTTTGATGTTAGATTTCTTTCTGGTAAACTTGTAAAAGAGTGAAGTAAATATTTGTTTATTGGCAGTATGGGATTTGAACTCAGGGCCTCTTGCTTGCTCAGCTGGTGCTCTGCCACTTGGGCCACACCCCTTGCCTTGCTTTATTTATTTATTTTTTTGATAGTTATTTTGGAGATGGAGTCTCATAGACTTCTTCTGCCTGGGCTGGCTTTGAAGTAGTCTCTTCTAGATCTCAACCTCCTGAGTAGCTAGGTTTACAGGGGAGAGCCACAACACTGCTTGATTTCTATTTACACATGAAGCAACTGAAATGCAAAACAGAAACTAGCCAGACCTCCCACAGCTAGTACTGTTTTTATGTTGTTTTCTTTTATGATTTTTTTGTGTGTGTTTCTGAGGCAAAAACTATATATCACTGTATATCCCAGGCTGGGCTTGAACTTTCAATCCTCCCATCTCAGCCTTCTGTGTGCTGAGATTATGGGTGTGCAGCACCACACCTGACTCCCACCCATCTCTTGCTTCATCTTCTTTCTCTGCCCCTCCACTTCTTCTGTTGTGCTCCACACCAGTCAGAACCCTCCACCTGCACAGTCTGGTGTATACCTCCCTTCCCCACCCCATATATAGTGTCCCAAGAAAGCCAGGGCCCGGGGTCACCACTGACATAGATCATCCAGGACGTGTAGCGGTCTTTGAGGTTGTACAGCACGGCCGGCTCATTCAGATGCGTTAGCATGGCCATGTCCTCGATCTTGTCAAACTTGGGGGGATTCATGGCGTACACATCTTCCGGCTTCACCACCAGGGTCTGAAAGGGGAAGAGGCACCAAGGCTTAGCTCATATTCCTACTGCTTCAGGAAGAGACTTGCCCAGGTGGACAAGAGGGCTACCTGGCTGATGGCGAAGGAAGATGCTGTTAGGGGGTGACTTGTGGTAGAGGGGACAGGGGGTGCTCGGTGTCTGTTACTGGGGTTCATTTCCTCTCCAGTGTGTTTGGGGAGGGGAGACAATGACAGAAATGAGAGAACAGGATGGGACCCCTGTAAAGGAGGTGGAGGCCTGTGGCTGGGATGGGAGCTAATAAGGCCCATTTAGCTCCGCAGTGCTGGCATCCCAGGAGCTCTCCACAGCCTGTTCAGAGAAAATAGCCCATCCTGATAGAAGCCAGGGGAGGAGAGACAGCTGGGTGGTTTGGATTCCCAGGCTGGTGTCCATGGCATAAGCTAACATGTGAAGCTCTCTGAGAGCAGCTGACACCCCCAGAATACCTCCATTGTGCCCCCAGAATACCCCCATTGTGTCCCCCTTCCTCAACCTTGTTAGCACATGCTTAGGAAAGAGTGGCACTCCTCTCTTCCCTGTCTATGGGCAGACGATTACAGGCCGAGTGAAGAGTCAGCCAGGGGCCAGGCAGAGCAGAGGTTCCCAGCATGCACCAGGGCTTTGCATTGCTCTCAGGAAAACACCCACCCCAGGCCTTGAGTTTTCTCTGTGTAGAGCCTGAAGCCCTGGGGCGGGGGACTTTTTCTTCTCTGTGCTTGGCACTTTCTTTCTCTCAATTGGTCAATCCTGTCTCTGCACCATGTGAGCAGGAAACCTATCCTAAACATTGGCCCTCTGGTCTCATTATATCTAGCTTTTACCTTTCCTCCCAGCTCTTCTTCTTAGCTTCTTCTCTCTCTGTGTGTGTGTGTGTGTGTGTGTTTGTGTGTGTGTGTGTGTGTGATTTTTTTTGTTTGTTTGTGGTGTTTGAACTCCAGCCCTGGGCGCTGACCCTGAGCCTCTTTGTGCTCAAGGCTAGTGCTCTACCACTTGAACCACAGTGCCACTTCCGGTTTTTGAGTGGTTAATTGGAGGTAAGAGTCTCATGGGGACTTCTCTGCCTAGGCTGGCTTCAAACCATGATCCTCTGATCTCAGCCTCCTGAGTAGCTAGGATTACAGGTGATAGCCACTGGCACCTAGCTTTCTTCTTAGCTTCTTTATGAAGTGTTGAATGCCCTTTCCTTCGCTCAAAGACACTATTTCCTCTTCTTGTCTGTTAGATTCTCTTTTTTCCTTGTTTTATTTTACTTTATCTTATTTATTTTATTCTATTTATTTCGGGGACATTTTTCAGACTCAGAAGGTCTTGAAGTCCAAATTATCTTCCACCTTTTCCCATAATGGCTTGGCTCAAAATATAATGGGCTACAGTGTTCATCTCCCTCTAATAGTAGATGTCTGCTAGTTCATTAAGCTTGTGGTCCACTAAGGGCCTCTTGCCCACTTTCCTTACCATTGCTAGAGATAGGGAAAATCTAGACTTCCAAGGAAGGGTGTTATAAAAGTGCGCCTCCTAGTGTTGGACTCCCAGTTCTGCACCTTTGAAAAGCATGCAAACATTGATTTGTTTTTTTAAAAACTCACAAAAATACTGAATGCTGACTGCTTTGATCAATCATCACCAGGCCTTTTCCTGCCTAGAAATGAAGGCCAGTACTCACTATGCTTTCTCCTAGAACACCCATGGGCCAGAGCCCATGAAAGTAGCTGGAGGAGGGGCCAATGCACATGTGCAAAAACAAAGCAGAGATCCAGAGGAAGGCAGGCCCAGGAGCCTTACCCGGCTGTCTTCTGTCTCCACCGTGACCTTTCCATCTTGGCTATTCTTAATTTTCCCCTTGGCATACTCTTCTTTGGAGTCAACCACAAAGCAGTAGGTTTTGGCATCGAAGGGCTGGTTCTGAGCCTCGATCCTCTCCTTTTCCGACTTCCGGAGGAAAGGGGCGGCTATGCCGAACACTTCCATCTCGCTATCACTACTCATGGCGTCAGCTGTGAAGCAAACCCACCGGTGAGCCCAGCTGCTCCCTGGCCAGGCACCAGGCAGCTCCCACCCCATCCCAGAATCCACCTGCAGGAGCCCTCAAAGGTGCATCATGCAAAAATAAAGGCACTAGTCAAAGGGCATCCTGAATGGCAAATGACAAAAGCAGGCTTGAACCATTTTGAACGGAGGCTTGACCCCCATGTGAGTAGTCAGAGCCTGACTTCCTTCGGTGGCTTAGAGGCTTGCCTCTGATAGCACCAGAGACCTAGCATGGTTCAGAAGGGCTGCCTCTTGTTCTGGCTCTGCAGCCCTAATGCCCTGCAGTCCAAGCCCTCTGGTGTCCAAGGGACCATTAGGAGGAGAATACCAGATGATGGGGGGCTCATCTGAAGACTTCCAGAAGCCTGGGGGTTCTCACCTGAGTCACACCTGCAGGAGGACAGCAGAAGGTAGTAGTAGAGGCTGGAAACCACAGGCCCTGCAACAGAACACACAACACACACACACACACACACACACACACACACACACACACACCACCCAAGTTCAGAGATGCCTGGGAGGATCCTGGCTCTCTGTCAAGTAAGCTCTTGACGAGACTAAAGTAGTAAAGACCAAAAAAAAATGAGTCATTTATAAATAGAGTTAGCCAGAGACAAGCTTCAGGGCCAAGACCTACTGATACATAAAGCCATCACAGGTCCCCATTTGGCTTCCTTCATCCCTGCCCATTCTGGTACAATCTGACATCAGAATCAGAAAATGATGCTTAAAGGTCAGAATCCCTGATAAAAAGTTGGGACTACCCAGCTGGTGGGAACGAGAGGTGGGGGGTGAGCAGGTGTCTTGGTCCTCCATAAGCAGGAGAAATCTCTGAGATGGGTTAATTAACACCTGGCAGCTCTGAGGGGTTGAGCACTTGGGAGGTGTGCAGCCCAGGAGGGGAAGACACTGAGTCCACAGGCCCACATTGCACAAGTCAGAGGGGCCAGAGAGAAGGTCAGGCCAGGGTGGACAACTGTGCAGGTGTCCAACAAGATCCTGACTATGAGGAGGAAGGAGCAAGCATTACCTCAGCTTTAGGGAGGAGGTGCTGGAGGCAGAGGGCACCTGGGTATTTTGGGCCCAGGGAGAATTCACTCATCAAATTCTATGAAAACTCCTTAAGACAGAGAAAGGAGGTACCACCTTACCAATGCCAGGCAGGGCCAGGAGAGTGGAGAACCACACCAGGTCAGTAGCAGGTGCTGAAAAGAGTCACCCAAGAGGAGGCTGTGACTTACCTCTGCCCACAAGAGCGAGCCACAGAGAGGTGACTGGTCCCTGGGGCTTTTATACGCCTCTGCTAACCCCCTCGGCTCATTCCTTCTCTATATTTGGAAAGAGAATGACCGACACCACCGGCTGAGAACCACAGCTCCTTCCACACGTACTTTTTTTTTTTTGCCATTGCCAAGGGAAAGGTATATATAGAAATGAGCAGGATCCATAACCATTTCTCCAACTGTAGAAACTTGGGAGCTTGAGATGCCTTTCTCTGAACGTGAGGCTGGTGCATCTTCACCAGATGCACTGAACAGCCTTGTAGGGGAGGGAGGGAGGGAGGAAAGGAGGGTGGTTCCATCTTGCCAGCCGCCTCCCTGCAAAGACAGGGGAAAACCCCTTTGGGAGAATTGGGGGGGGGGTCTCAATTGGGAAGTTTGCTTTTTTAAAAAAAATCTTATCAGGTGGGAAAACAAATGTATCTGTTGAAATTTCTCCTGAAAAAAATTTTTAGTAGGACTTTCATCTCAACCTGAGATCTGTATAATGTTAAAAGTTGTGATAATGATAATAGTGATGATGGTGGTGATGATGATAGTAATAATTCCCCCTCCTGCCCATCCTCTTCTGCCTCTACTTTTCCACCATGTATTTTCTGTCTAAGTGTTATCATTCACTTAATCCTTTTTTAAGTACTAATAGGCCCAACACATAAATGAATGACAGGGAGCTATGCCGCCAGCCAACACTCACAGTGACAGGTGCTGAAGGGCCTGTTTGTGATCAAGATACATTCCCAATTAGAAAAGACCAGCTGCCTGGGGAGGCAGGGGAGGGGGTAGTCAGGAGAGTGGTGGGGGCCTGCAGAGAAAGGGAGAGTGAGAGGTTGTCTCATAAATGTGATCATTTCTAAATCAGGAATGGAAAAATATCAAGCTTGAAGAGAAGGATTAGGGTGTATTTGAAACTTTACTTCTTCCCATTTTGTTCCCTCTGTCCCCTAACTGAAGCTTTGGAAGAGTAATACTGGGCCTTCCATGAATATTTCAGAGAGAGCTATGGGTTTTCCATTTGAGAATCAGGACAGCTCCTTCTGTATTCAGCCCAGATGTGCATGGGACAGTGGGCACAATGAAGGGACCTTTAATAAACTCCTTCTGTCTTCTAGCTCTATGGTGAGCACTTCAAGGAGGCACAATGAAGCTAAGTCCCAATAGCTCAGGCCTGTAAATCTAGATACTCAGGAGGCTGAATACAAGGATCATGGTTCAGAGTCAGCCTGGGCAAACAAATCTGTGAGACCTCCATAACAGCCAGCAAAAATAAAAAGGCTGAGCTGAAGGCATGGCTCAAATGGTTGATTAAGTAAGCAAGCTGAGAGAGTATGACACTAAGAGTTCAAACCCCAGTACTGTCAACAAATGAACAAAACTGTCAGGAGTCACAAGTCTGGACATTCACGAAGTGATTATAGGACAGGAGAGATCTGTGGGGAGCAGCTCCCTCCAATTGTAGCAGGAAAATCATATTGCTGAGAGCTGGGCAGGCCTGGAGATTGTACCCACTGGACCCATTCCAAACCAGTGGGCTATAGCATCATGCCTCTCAAAGCCTTTCTCCACGCATCTGTGAAATGTAAGTATGTCTGTTTCATGGACTATGTGTGTTGAAGGATGAAACAAACCTTTTGCCATGCTCTGTTTGAATCATCTGTGCCTGACCAATGTCAGTTCTCTACCTAAATTTGCAACAATGTGGTATGATGGGTGAATGCATGTCATTAGAGGGGAAAGACATAGATGTAATTTATCTTTAAAAAATGTCTATCAGAACTAGGCACGGGTGGATCATGTCTGTAATCTTAGCTATGCAGGAGGCTGGAGATGCGAGTTTCAAGATTCAAAGCTAGGCCTGGGCATAAGAGTTCATGTGAGACTCTTCCCTCCAATTAACCAGTAGAAAGCCAGAAATGGAGCTGTGGATCAAGTGGTAGAGCCTTAGCCTTAAGCAAAAAGCCAAGCAACATGCAAGGCTCTGAGTTCAAGCCCCAGAACTGGCAGACACACACATGTGCACGCACATGCACACACACACACACACACACACACACACACACACACACACACACAAATCTATCAGAAGAGTGAATCTTAAAGATGAGAACATCTTGCCACAGCTTTCACAGCACAGTGGATATTCTGACAGCGAATTCTCTCTCTGATAAGCAAGGGACAGATGACTTATTGGTATATTATTAGCTTGCCTTTGGAAACAGAAGGAGCCCTTGTTCTCTGAGCCATCATCCAACCAGGGTTAATCCCATAGCCAGGACAGAAGGCTGCATTTATCCCTTATGAGCTGAAGAAAAAATGTATTGTGTCTCAAGAATGCAGGCTGGCTCAGGAGCTTCGAGAGCCTGGCTCTTCCTCTAGGCTATTTTCTCCTGTTTGATGTCCAGCCCCACAGCAGGGACACGGGGGTTCCTGGCCATGGAGCAGCATTCCCAGGACTGCTGTCTGCCCGGGCATGAAGTCAGCCTTTGGGAGCAAGTGCCTTCCTTCCCCATCTACCCCTGCAAGGAAGATTGGATTCCCTGAACACAAGGAGCTCTGTGATCCTTGGCCAACACTATTCCCCAGCTTTGAGGGGAAATGGGGAAGCAGTGGTCTTTGGGCAGTGACCAGAATCTCCTGGAGAAAAAAGTTCAAACAGAGTAGCCAGTCTCCTTTTATTACACTTCAATCATACAGTTTCTCCAGTTTCCTATTATGACAAGTTTTGTATGTGCCAGTGAGCACCAAGCACCAAATATGAACGCTCATCTCTATCAATATAATAGCTGCTAGCATTTGGCCACCTCTTAGAATAAAAATAATCTCCACCATGTCATTTTCCTTCCCAGGAAAATTAACAGTAGTAATTCTGTGTCTGTAGTTCATATCCAAATTTCTCCAGGTATTCCAGCAATGATAGAACTGGGTTTCTTCCTCCAAAAATGAAGATTTAGTCTTTATCTCTCTCTGTCTCTCTGTCTCTGTCTCTCTCTTTCTCTGTATGTGTATGTATATATACCAGGGCTTGAACTCAGTCAGGGCCTTGTCCTCTTACTCAGTTTGCTTGCTTGCCTTTACCACTTAAACAACAGTACCAGCTAGATTTTTTGCTGGTTAATTGGAGATGGTGTTTTAGCCTGCTCCTCCTGGATTGGCTTTGGGCTATGATCCTCCACATCTCAGCCTTGTGAGAAGCCCCAGTAGCTAGGGTTACAGGCATGAGATACTGGCTTCTAGGCTAGCATTGAGTCCAGTTTTTAGCACTTTACTTGGTTCTGTATCTTTAGTTTCTTTTAGTCTAGAATCGTCCTCCATCTCATTTTCAATTTTTTTTTTTTGGTCCGGTTGTGGGGCCTGAACTCTGGGCCTGGGCACTGTCCCTCAGCTCTTCAGCTCAAGGCTAGCGCTCTACTACAGCACCACTTCCGGCTTTTTTCTTTTTTGCTTATGTGGTGCTGAGGAATTGAACCCAGGGCCTCATGCATGCAAGGCAAGCGAACTCTACCACCGAGCCACCTTCCCAGCCCCTCATTTTTAATTTTTAAAAGTAATATAAATGTGTTTGTTTTTTTTGCCAGTCCTGGGGCTTGAACTCAGGTTCTGGGCATTGTCCTTGAGTTTCTTTTGCTCAAGGCTAACACTCTACCATCTGAATCACAGCGCCCCATTTGGCTTTTTCTGTTTACGTGGTACTGAGGAATTGAATCCAGAGCTTCATACATGCTAGGCAAACACTCTACCACTAAGCAATAGTCCAAGCCATGTTGTATACTTTCTATGTGCCAGGTACAGGCTCCTGAGAGAGAAACACAGGTGTTTGTCATTTTGTTATGTTTTGCTTTTGTTCCAGTCCAGGGCCTTTATGCTGTCTCTGAGCTTTTCTTCCTCAAGGCTATTGCTCTACCTCTTGAGCCACAGCTCAACTTCTGGATTTTTTTTCGTAATTAGTTGGAGAGAAGAGTCTCATAGACTTTCCTGCCTAGACTGGTTTTGAGCCACAATCCTCAGCTCTCAGCCTCCTAGTTAGCTAGGATTACAGGCATGAGCCAAGAGTGCCTGACAATAACTGTTTTTCTTTAAAGAAGTTCTCAGGCTCAGGGCAGGAAGAAGATGAGACATTTGCCCAAGCTAAGTAGGTAGGATAAGATCAGAAATGACAGCACATGTGGTGAATGCCAGGAAACAGGCAGGCAGGGGTCCCAGGGAAGTATAGAGGGCACTTGGTAAAACGGTGTTAAGTCAGACCTTGAGGATGAAAGTCTGCACTTGGCCATGGTTCTTGTTCCTTGAGAAAAGGAAGCCACTGTCCAAACTATGAATAACTATTTATTTGGATTCCTTTTGCTTTTGAGGTAGTAACTTGTTTTGTAGCCCAAGAGGGCCTCAAATGAGCAATCTTCCTGCCTCAGTCTCCTGAAGGCTGGGATTATAAGTATGTACCAACACACCCAGTTTGTATCTGGACTTTTCAAAAAGAGAAAGATCCTACCCACATATCTTTTAATTTGAGTGTGTTTTTTGTACAATAGACCCATGGTGTCTGTCTGGTGATTATGCTTCCAAGGAGATCACCATTGAGGAGATCTTGCAAAGGCTCAGATACTTGAGAAGTTCAGCACTATACTGCACGTGAGTGCTTGATTCATTTTGAATACTACCCACCTTCCCTTAAAGCCATGCCCCCTTTCAACACCTCTCAATTTCTATGTCATCATTTAAGAACATTCACTTTTATTTTCTGGGGGAGATGGAATTTGACAAAATTACGGATTGGGAGACATTTAGCATATCACACAACTGACGTGATCTCAGGAATGAGGGAGCGTCTCCTCCTCCACTAAGCTGAAGTTGCACGTGATGGATTTTGTGGGGTTTTCCTTGTTGCGGTGTTTTTTGTTTTTTTTTGCTTTGAAATTTCTTTTGGTTTTAGTTGCTTATGTATTTGATCATGCTTTGTCAAAACTGTGTGTAAGAAAACTGTGGATAAGATAGGCTTACCTTTTCAATTTTATTTATTTGTTGCTGGTGATCACTTGCTGTGCCTATTTTGTAAATTAAACTTCATCACAGAGGTGTATGTACAGGCAAACAGGTGAATCGGTGTCAGGTATTCACAGGGGGTGCTGGAATGCATACCATATCTGTAAGCATGGAGGCTGGTAACAGAAGAGGCAGCAGGAATGTATTCTAGTGAGGAAAGGAATAGAGTAAAACCAAAAGGAGGAAACTTGCAGGGAATGAGGGGAAAAAAGGGACCCCTAGTAGGCTATAGCATGACAAAAGCCAAGGTAATTTGCCCCAAACCGCTACTGACTTCTAGAATTTTCCTTTCCTGTGGGAGGAGAAAAAGGGATTGAACAGAATAAACAGGGAGGGGAATTTCCTTTTGACTTTCTACAATTTAGCTTTTGGTAATTTCTGAACTAGATGCCTATTTCAAAGTGTTTCAAAAAGTAATTAACTCACACTTTCAAAAAATATGTAGTATGAAAACATGCTCCCGATAAGGTCAATAAAACTAAAACGAATATACTGAGACCTTTGAAGAGGGCAAAAATAGCACAAGTATTCAGTGTTCATGCAGGGCTAAACGATTGGTTGTATTTTAAAATCTCTGCTGGGCCTTGTGCTAAAGGTTTTGTGGCACGATCATCTAATACCTGTATAGATTCTGTATTACAAATGAGGAAATGGAGGCACTAGAAAGGAAAGGAAACTGGCTTGGACCATATGCTGGTAGCTTACACTTGAGGATTACAGTTCAAAGCCAGCCCAGGCAGAAAAGTTCATGAGACTTTTATCTCCAAGTAACCACTGAAAGGCCAGAAGTGGAGCTATGGCTCAAGTGATAGAAACATGGTCTTGAGCAAAAAAACTTCAGGGAGTAAAGTACTATGTGATTTTTTTGTTCCATTTCTATGTTCTTCCCCTACAGTATAACCCCTGTTTTCACTCTATTTGATTCCGGTGCCCTACATCTTTTATATACGTTTTTCTAATTTGGGGAGGGGAAGGGAAATAACAAAATGCTGAAATAAGGATACAGGCTGACCCATTGTAACAATAAGATGTACAAGACACCATATTGAAAACAAACTTTACAACTTTGTGGGGAGGGAGGAAGGAGTTGGGAAGGTGGGGCAGGAAGGGATGGTAGGGGGAAAACAAGGGAAAGGTAACAATGCTCGATAGGAAATGTACTCATTACCTTATCATGTAACTGTAACCCCTCTGTACAGAATCTTTACAATAAAAAAATATTAAAAAAAAAAAGAAAAAACCTCAGGGACAGCATCCAGGCCCTGAGGTCAAGCCCTAGTACTGATTACCTCCCACAGAAAGAAAAAAAAAGGAATGAAAGGAAAGGAAGGGAGAATGAAGAAAAGGAAGGAAGTAAGAAAGGGCATGCTACTAGCTAGCAGTCTGGTCAGAGTCATCTGCAGTCATACGTTTTAGAGCTGTACTATGAATTACCTTGTTAACTGCATTAGAAGAGATCAGGAGATGGATGGTTCAGGAAATGTAACAGGAGCTAGGATCCTCCTACAGTTAATCAGAGGAAACTTTGGAAATGTCAAACCTTAATCTGTGAGAGACAGCTGGTGCTGAGAAGGGAACAGGTAAGGGACACGATTCCACATGCTGGAAAGGAATGGGCAAAGGAGGTGCTATCCTTTGAGCTATGTAGCAAAGGGAGATGACAGCTACTGTCACAAGTCTGCATTGGGCTCTGCTGATTGATGGTGCTCGTGTGGTCAGGGGCTTGGAGCCTGGTGACTGAAGCAGGGAGGAATGCTTTGAGTAGGGCGGAGGAAACCAATTCCAAAGGAGGCTGTGAGAAGGCAGGCCTGGTCCAGGGCTTTGCCAGCAGATTTGGGGGCAGGAATTAGAAGTAAGGGATGAATCTGAACAATGCCATGGAGAATGAAACAGGTAACTCAGTCTTCTGGTTATATTTGGGGGCATGGAAGAGAGAGATCAAAGGTCACTGTCAAGTCACCAAAGGTCTGAAATAGAGAGAAAATGGTCATGTGACAAGAGAAACTGAAGGAAAGGTGGCCCATTTTGGAATGTGAGGGTAGATTATCCTTATTGGAAAGATAACATGAATTGTTTATTCAAAGCAGTGTTTTGGGGGGTTTTTTGCTTTGTTTTGTTTTGTTTTTCCAAACTGGCCATCCCTAAGCATTACTTGAGGAGCTGTTAAAGAGAAAAAGCTTTGCAAAGCCACTAGAAGAGTGGACTTGGGGCTGGGAAGTTGGCTCAGTGGTAGAGCACTTGCCTTGCATGCTGGAGGCCCTGGGTTTGATTCCTCAGCACCACATAAGAAAAAAACCAGAAGTGGCGCTGTGACTCAAGTGGTAGAGCGCTAGCCTTGAGCTGAAGAGCTGAGGGACTGCGCCTAGGCCCAGAATTCAGGCCCCATGACCGGACCCCCCCCCAAAAAAAAAGAGTGGACTTGATGTGGAAGAAAAGAATTGGAGGCAACAGATGGAACAACAAACATAATACGTATATGCAAAGGCTGAAAGTATTGCTGAAATACATAAAATTGAGTGTTCCTTGGCATTGGAAAGGATGGTTCAATATCTTGATATCAATTATCCCAAGTTTATATAAATTTAAAGCAACCCTTGCTCCTCCACCCCCTGAGCAAAGGAATACCACAGACAGTCATGAAGGGAATTTGTATAAGCCTGTGGAAGCTGGGCACCAGTGGTTCACTCCTATAATCCTAGCTACCCAGGAGTCTGAGATCTGAGGATTGCAGTTTGAAGCCAGCCTGGGCAGGAAAGTCAATGAAACTCTCATTTCCAGTTAGCCACCATAAAGCCAGAAGTAGACCTGTGTGTGTGACTCAAGTGGTACAGTACTAGCCTTGAGCAAAAAAGCTCAGGGACAGTGCCCAGAGGGCTTGAGTTCAAGCCCCAGGTCCAGCGGGGGGGGGGGGGGATAAAAAAAATCTATGGTAATACACATGGGGGTTTTGTGCATAGTGTTAGGTCTTCCCTGCGGGAACACTCTTTACCCCTTCCTCTTCACCAGCCTGAAACCAGCAATTACCTGACTGACAATCACTGGACTAAGTCAGCAAAGGATCCAGGCTCTGAGGTCATTTCCTCATCTGCTGAGATATTTTCTGAGCCCCCCTGGACATGCCTCTCTCAGACAGTGAGAGGCTCCCCAGGTATCACTTCTACATCCGCCCTGGTGCCATCTCCCATCTTTATATAATCTGGTCCAGCACAAGTTCCCTTCTCTCTTTCTCTCCTTCCTTCCCCTCTATCTCGCATGCCTCCATCTCTTGGGAACCAACAGTTTGCTCTCCCCTTCAATGAACTCTTTTTCTGCCTGAACCATGTGACAGTTTCCTTTCCAGTGAACCTTACATATATGTAGAGGGCAGTATCTCAAGCCAGCAGAGCAAAGATGGACTTCTTCGAAAGGAGGGATGGGACAATCAGATGGCCATTTGGGAAAAGATAAACAGAGACACACTTTATCTCATACCACATGTCAGGCTAAATAATAAATATATCAGATCCAAATATAAAGCAATTGAACCAAGTCCTAAAGAAAAGATGAGTGAATTCAGGTCCAATTCCTGCTGCTATGGCTCTGAATTCTGAGCAGATAAATTCTGGAAGAGCTGCTGTTATGTCCAGGAGGAGCAAGTGCAGGTGGTTTCTTGTCTACCCAGCAAGAGAGAGGAAGAAGGAACTCTTAACTCTTCATACTCTCCCAGAGATCTAGCCCTTTGGGGCTATACTGGGATTAACCTGACACCCTGCTTTTCTTTCTCTAACTCTCCTGGGATCATCTCTGTCAGGACCCCCCAAAATGTTACCAATACAAGCTACCCTTCTCTCATGGGGGATTCTGAGACACTGAATCAGGCAAGTTTAGTTACCGTGTTTTCTAATTTCTCTATGCATTTCTCCATCATTCATGGCTAACGATTACCTAGTATTAAAAGTAAGGTTGAATCTTGTGATTCTTGCATCTTTACGATTCTCATAGGAACAGCCTTCCTATGCTTTTTCCTTTTCAGGCAAGATTTTTCTATTTTAAGAACTTTCCAATGTCAACGATTTTGGTAAGCTCTTGGTTATTTCGTTATGACATTCCTCCCATTTATTCCTGATACCCTTTGAGCCTTACAGCAATTGCAGGGGCTAGGCAGAGCAGGTGGAATTATCCCCCACTTAATTGATGGGGAAACTGACTCATCAGAGAGTCCTTGGCCAGGGTGCAGTGGCTGCAGGAAGAATTAGGTTCCTTTCTCTAAGTGTGGTATGTGGTGCTGTCTCACTGCCTGTAACAGGAAGTCAGCCTTGATGGCAGCTTTGGGGATTATGGGAGAAATAAAAAGTTTCCCTGTACAAATTAAAATTTCTTAAATATTTGAGTCTAAGTTTCCTGTTCTGTAATAAATAAATAAATAGAGGAAGTTGAGCTACATGGCTTGGTGAGTTCTCCTTCTAATCTTATTATCTTCTGATCTGGTCACTGATGCCCAAAGAGAGATATGATACTTTGGGGCATTCATTGTCTTTATCCTTAAGGTCTATATATGTATTAAAGGTGGGAGCAGGGTGGGGTGGCTAGGTTATTTGGTCCCAGGTATGACATTCTCTAGGATGAATGCTTATGCCAGCTACTCACCGGGGTCATTTCTCCCCTAGACTTTGTCAGATTGTGAATGAAAGGCTTGAGTCTCAACAAGCTTCTCTCCAATGAAAAGCAACCAGTCACATAGAACCATAAAAAGCCCAAGCCCCTCACTTTCCTGGCTGGGGAGATCAAGGTAGCTACCAGGACTTCCCTTTGGTAGGGAGCTGTAAACCATGAGCCATGGGAGATGTAAAAGCAACCTAAAATGGAAGAAAAGCTCACGGGGTCTAAGGAGAAAACCTCATGCACTTTCCAAGTTACAAGTAACCAGCCTTTGTGGCCACCGACATCATAAAATCTCACCAAAAGATTTTTTTTTGAGTACTCAACTGACTAAGGATTCATGATAGGTGCATGGGTGGGCTAACAAATAGATGTAAACCAGCAGGTCTTTAACTTACCTACTCAAGCCAGTAAACATCTAATTCACTAAACTTCCTCCAGCCTTAGGACATGGACTCTGCCCCAGGAGCTGGTCTTGAGGGACTGGGTACCCCTGCACCTTTTATCCTTGCAGCCATCTTGGAATCCAGGGAGGGCATCAAGGATGCTTACTGTAACAAGTCTCTACCTGATGAGACAAAGGACTCATGGACCACATGACACCACCCATGACACCACCTCTGACCCTGTCTGTGGCTTGGGACTGTCTTAATCATACATACTTCTCACTCCCTGTCCCCAATTCTCCCTATTTAACCGAAGTCTGTACCCAGGAAGAGAGACAAAGATGCTCTGAAGTGCTGCTTTCCTATGGCCGATGCCACACATTCTCCTTTCTCTGCCATATTTCTTTGCTAATAAACTTCCTTACCACTGTTGCTATGCTTTTATCTTGCCTGAATTCTTCTCTTTCTGGATGCAAGGACCAACGATGATTAGCTTCACTGATTTTGTGGTAACATCACAGCCCCTGCAGACAGCATTAGTGGATTGCAGCTCACATCTAAGCTTAGTCAGAGCTTCATAATCTCACTTAGCTCTGTATTTTCAGAAGCAATTAAAACTTGATTAAAGTCAAGACAGGGATAAACTGTTTTCCTGGGATGTGACTATTTTTTCTATAGTACCCTTTACTCTCTTCTTTTTTTCTCTCTCCCTTCTTTCTCTTTTTTTTCTTTTCTTTTCCTTTATCTTTCTCCTTCTCCTCCTTCCTCATCTCTCTCTCCCATTCCCAGTCTCTTCCTTTGCAGGATACTGGGGACTGAACTCAAACATGCTTGTTAGGTAAGCCCTCTACCACTTGATCCATGTCTCTAGTCTATAACTCTTTCTTATTATGAATACAATATATGTTCATTTAGTCAGTTTAAGAAAATAGTTGATTGGGCTGGGAAGGTGGCTCAGTGGTAGAGTGCTTGCCTTGCATACATGAGGCCCTGGGTTTGATTCCTCAGCACCACATAAGGATAAAAAAAAAAAGCCAGAAGTGGTGCTGTGGCTCAAGTGGTAGAGCGCTAGCCTTGAACTGAAAAGCTGAGGGACAGCACCCAGGCCCAGAGTTCAGGCCCCACGACTGGACCCACCCCCTCAAAAAAAATAGTTGAACAAAAATAATTAAATTCACGTATTACCATTGTAAACGACTAAGGTTTTGGTGTCTATTTTGTGTTTAGGCAAAACATGAGCTTAGACTTTTGAATTTTATTCATTCAGGGTATATAGTGATTTTGTTTTTCCATATCGTTAAGTAGTATTTAACAGCTCCATTTTAAGAATCTCATGGCCTATTGATCCACTCTAGCTGGCCACATAGATTGTTCTGAATTATATATTCTTTTTATAGTCTACTATTATTAAAAAATGTTCCAGGAAACATCTTTATACCTACTTATGGTTCCTTCTGTGAATAAATGCATAAAGGCTAGATTTGGTTTGCTCTATCTATCTATCTATCTATCTATCTATCTATCTATCTATCTATCTATCTATCTATCTATGGCAATTGCTGCTACATTTTCTCCACCTGTGTGGGGGTGTTTCTTCATTCCTTCATCCTTAATGGATAAGGTTTTTGTTTTGTTTTTATAGTGTTTTGTGAACCTGAGGTAAGAAATCTATTGCTTTAATTTGTACTTTTGATCACTAGTAATGTCATGTTTTCCAATGGCTATTATCTGATATTTTTCATTTTGAATTGCTTATGTATTTTCTTAGTCTGTTCATCTTTATTTCCTTATAGATCCATAAAAATTCCCTATGTATTTGTGTGACTGTTACATGTTTATTAAGCCTTCATGACTTTATGCGTTCTGTGGTATCATATTCACAATAGCTGTCACTTTTATGTGGCACAAGGACTTGAACTCAGGTTACTTGCTGGGCAAGCATTCTACCATTTGATCCTTGCCTCAGACTATTTTTCTTTAGTTATTTTCCAAGTAGGGTCTCACTTTTTGGCCAGGGCCAGCATGGACCATGATTCCATTTACACCTTCTGTGTAGCCCTATTACATCTAGCCTATTGATTGAAATGAGGTTTTTCCAGGCTGGCCTTAAACTACGACTCTCCCAATCACTGCCTCCCAAGGTGAGCTATTGAACTTGGCCTAATGATCTTTAAGAAAGGAGATGGGAATATTTTATCGAAGACCAATAATTCCAGGCTTAGAGATGTGAGTATAGGGCTGGAGGTGAAGATGTGGGAAGCCATCTAAAACCAGCATAGGGCAGGTTGAAGTGGAATAGGGATCTTGAAGGGATAAAAAAACACTAGAATCAACCATCACTGATCAAATGCACCTGTTACACAACCCCAGTAAGCCAGCCCCAAATCACCACCCTCATCAAGATAAAAAATAAGGGCTGTCATCACTCTCTGAGCACATGCTGGTATTACTCTAGGTGGTCTCATCTGATCCCTATACCACTCCTCTGTGAGCAGTACTGTCAGCATTCCAAGATCATGGGTGAGAAAAGTGGGGCTTACAGAGGTTACCTTGGCCAAAGCTGTCAGGAGCCAAACTGGTCTCAGAGTAATGGGTTCCTGAAAACAGCACAACTGAGAGTGAAGGCTGTGAGGACACTGTACACCCTCCACTAAGGGGAGAAGCAGCAGCCCACACACAACTGGTAAGGAAGCAGTGGTCGTTGACGTGAGAACCCAAGATCCTGCCATCTCTGAGGATTAGTTTGGTGCTCAGCATCTATAATCATTCAAGAGAAGGTTGATGTGTAGCCAGTAACACCACTATCATTTAACTATAGGTCGCTATATGGACAAAACTTTCTACTAAACTGCTATTTTCTTCAGTTAACTTACTACCTACCTTTGGTGAGAGCAGGGTAACTACTGTGGGCAACCTTCAATATTTACAAACTCAGTAATAAAAGTTGAGCAGTCTGTCCACAACCCAGTGGACTCTGAACACATTCTCTGGGGAGAAACATCCAATATAAAACAGCAGTTACCTTTGAGGGGACAAAGGCAGGAGGCAAGAGACTTACACTTGCTCTGTCAGGTCTAATTAGTTTTTAAAGAAAGACCTCACAAATTTCTGATAAAATGATTAATTTTAAAATGATGGATATTAAGCTGGGCTCCAGAGATTCATGACTGTAATCCTAGCTAACTCAAGAGGCTGAAATCTGAGGATCACAGATTGAAGCCAGACCAGTATGAGCAGGAGCTTGGGGCTCTTTACCTCTAATAAACCACCAGAAAATTGGAAGTGGTTCTGTGGCTCAAAGTGGTAGCACACTAGCCTTGAGCCAAAAAACTCAAGGACAGCATGCAGGCAGAGGTCAAGCCCCACAACGAAGAAAGAAAGAAGGAAGGAAGGAAAGAAGGAAGGAAGGAAGGAAGGAAGGAAGGAAGGAAGGAAGGAAGGAAGGAAGGAAGGAAGGAAGGAAGGAAGGAAGGAAGAAGGAAGGAAGGAAATTGTGAAAGATGCATCCAAATATTGTTTCTTAGCAGTAGATTAAGGACTTAATGCATTTTCTTCCTTTAACTTCCCTACATATCCAAAACTTTCTCTATTAAGGATCTGGCATAATTATGAGAAAGAACCCTAGAATTTTAAAGGTAAACAGAACCTAACAGGCTCCTAAGACATGGCTAAACAGGTTATTACTTGCATCTCATTAGTAACAGGAGCAAAAAGCTGTATCATCAGAACAATGTGGCTCATAATACTAATGTAAAGAATAAACCAAATGGAGAATGTATCCATAAATGAAGAATGTTTGCATGACTTTTTAAAAAAATCAGCTGTATACTCACAAACACATACACAAACCGTGCTATAAATAAAAAAAGAAACCACTAGTTGAGTGCTGGTGGCTCAGCCTGTAATCCTATCTGCTTAGGAAGCTGAGATCTGAAGATCCCTTGACCAGATCAAAGCTAGCCCAGGCAGAGAAGTCCCTGAGATTCTTATCTCCAATCCACCACTCAAAAACCCAAAGTGGAGCTGTGGCCCAAAGTGGTAGTGTCAGCCTTGAACAAAAGAGCTCAGGGACAGTACCCAGGCCTGGAATTCAAGCCCCATGTGTGTCAAGAAAAACAAACCAAACAAAGCAGAGTACGGTGGAAACTTTCATTTTAACTTCATACTTAAAAAAAAAAGAGAGATTTAAATTTCTTCAGTAGGTGCATTTACACTTTTAAATTTCATTTAAGGCTTTTCATTAGCCTCCTAAAATGATAATTAACCTTCTAACTCATATGGGCGTGTACCGGTATTTAGAAAATCTCAGCTCTTAGACACACTGTATCAGCTGCCCTGTGGACAGCCATGTGGACAAGTCCTTTCATGCCTACTGCATTGACAGGATTCTTACAATTTTCAAATAAACAAACATCACTTCTTAAAATATTAGTTCCACTGCTGGGCCCAAACATCCTAGACTACTGAAAAGATCCTGAAGTCAGGCTCAGTTGAAAGGAAGCCTTAAACCTTGACTCTCTGAGAGGCACCACATGGAAGCCATGGCTCTGGTTAGATTCACACGGTCACCATAGAGATTGCATTATCAGTGCACCAAGCAGGGACCAGCTCCAGAGCAGAAAGTCAGACCCTGGCTTTTCACCTTAATATTATCTAGGAGTGTTCCCTTGTACACAAGAGGGAGATAATTCCCGAGACCCCTTCTCTGCTTCTAGCCTTTAAACCTAACATTGGAATGAAAAGCAAATGGAAAGGTTTCTCCCAAAGCTGCTGCTCCTTTTCTGGATCATTACACAAGCGGACTTGCAACAGCTGAGAATGAGGACTACAGCTAATCTGAGAGCAAGCTTGTGTGCAGTGATCCACACAAATGTCTGGTGGCTTAAAACAGACCACCTTTTAAAATGTTTGGCACTTCAGATCCTCAGTATTATTCTTGTTACAGGAGACTAGTCTTTTATAGCAAGTTCTTCACTTTAAATCATTTCAAACCAACTATTTGTGGACAACATCTAGCAGTTATTCATCAAGGAATGAGTTGTTATGGGGGTTTTCTAGGGCTCTTTGAGTAAAATACCAGGCAAAGCATTCGAAGTCCAAAGCCAAGGCGGCAGCAGGGCTGGCTCCTCCTGAACCCCTGAGACTCATGGTGATATCTTCTGTCTTTTAAGGACAGCAGTCAAACAGGCTTAGAGATAGTCTACCCTAATGATATTTTCATTTAACCTCTTTAAAAATATTCTCTTCAAATAGTCATATTTTGAAGTAACTGGGACTTGGACATATGGAGTGTGAAGGACATGATTCAGTTTTTAATGGCTATAGTTACCTTTCTTTCACTCATGTAAGTATATTTCTTACAGATGGTTGCCAATAGCTCATGTCTGTAATCTTAGTTACTTTGGAGGCTGAGATCCAGAGGGTGACAGTTCAATTCAGCTTGGGCAGAAATGTCTAAGAGACTCCATCTTTAAAAACAAAAAAACCTTGTAAAAGCAGTGCTAGAGGTGTGGCTCAAGAGTACCAGCTGAACAAGCATGAGGTCCTATAGTACCAGGAAAACCAAAATTAAAAAAAAAATTAAATGTAAAGCTTAGGAGCTAATGCTGAGTTTATGAGAATGTAAAAGCCAAAACACAAGCCTGCATCATGTACATGTAAAAATAAATCTATGCTGGCGCCAGTGGCTCATGAATGTAAGCCTAACTACTCAGGAGGCTGAGATCTGAGGATCGCGGTTCAAAGCCAGCCCGGGCAGGAGAGACCGTGAGACTCCTATCTCTAATAAACTACCAGAAAACCGGAAGTGGCGCTGTAGCTCATGTGGTAGAGTGGTAGCCTTGAGCTGAAGAGCTGAGGGACAGCGCCCAGGCCCAGAGTTCAAGCCCCATGACCGACAAAAAAAATAATTAAAATTTAAATAAATAAATAAATAGATCTACTTCCCACCTAGGTGGCAATTTAGGATTTATTAAAAGACATTCAGAGAACTTGGCCCTAGTGACAGTCAAGTCACTAGGCAAGAAAAATGTAAAAGCCAAGATTCACTACACCACTCAACGGTCATTTTCTTGAACAGCTGACATACCAAGTGGTTATTCTGCAATGAAATGATGTTTCTAGGCCTGTCTATTAGGACTCTGCACCCTTCTCCAAGCTTGTTGAGGCCAGCTCTGGTCAGAGAATCTGCATTTTCACAAGCACCAACCTACCCTACACAGTCTGCAGATCTCAGCCTCTGCTCTGACAACAGGCTTGCTCTTCACCCAGGGGAAGAGCCATGCTCATCTATGCAAAACTGAACACACTTTCATTTTATATGCAGTGCAATGTTATATGCAAAAAAACCATTCTTTGTCACACTGATGATCAATACCCTTATTTGTCTGATCTATAACTAAAAATCTGACAAATCATTTATCTATTTAAAATAAACCCAAAAAACGCTTATAGGAATCAAATGAACAGTTATCTCCAAGCAACAGATTTCCCCCTCTTCACTAGTTAAATCAGTATCTACTGATGGGGAGATGAAATGTGACAATGATATTCATTAACAAGACTAACCTTTTCCTTTTAAGTACAAAGACTGACTTTGAATGGCAGATAGCTAATCTTTACCTGCTATCAAGCACTAAAGGTAAGCAAAGCAAGAGCACTATGGAAATTACATTCTTCTGTAAAGATCAGCCACACAACCTGTGTGACATTAGTCCAAGACAATGGAGAAGCAGCCTGTGAGGGCCTTGCTCCTTGGCCATACACCAGCATGCTTCTCTCTGTTAATTCTGTGGTCTTTTCTCTACTGGCTCCATTTAACCTGGTCTTCCTGGCTCAGGGTAGCTATTTGGCTGGACTGTAATGATTACAGTTCCAAAAGTGCTAATTGAGTCCAAAGGAAACACGCAGCTAACAGACATGTTCTCCTGGTACGAAGGTCTTTCAGTAGGTTGCATATAGATATATATGCTTTAATAGCAGACAATGCTTTGGTCTTCTTTAGCCAGAGAATCCTGGCTGTGGCTATCTCTTTTTCATGTGGGTCCTCATGTGTGCAGCAATTGCACCTGCTATTTCTGCATTTTTCTTGTTCTGGCCAAAATAATCTAGAAATTCGCCATCTGGTCCAATCAAGTACATTATTATTGTATGATCCACCTGCAAAGAGAAGGGAGGAGTATGTGACATAAGGGTTATTGAAGTGAGCCAATGAATACATAAACAGGGTAAGTTTCACATTCATGCATAGCCATTGTAGCATCTATTATTTATGCAATGGGCTTCTAAGTCTATTACAGGAAATGAATACCTATGGACATCCAAACTCTATGTTGCACTGGTGACTATTGCTTAAAATGTCAGTTACAACTTGGTTTGTTTGGTTCAATCCTTAAATATACTCACCCACAGAGCTGCTGAGAGAACAGCCCCCTTAATGGTTGCTACAGGCTTTCATAATGTGTTCAATGCTTGAGTAAGGCTGGTTTGGAAATACTTTAGATTTTTGAGGGAAAGTGTCACAGCTGAGCCCTTTTCTACATTATAAAGAGATGCCAACTGAAATTGAAAGTGTTGAAAAAAATTAATTTCCATAGTAAGTTCTCAGGTAAGCTTCTATGTTTTTAGAAAGAACTGGTTCTCATTCATTACTATCTAAATTGAGCATATGATGTTTTACGAGAAGCCAGGAAATTAATAGTTTTAATTATGTAATCTACAAATCTTAATACAATATTTAATGCCCACATTAGTAGTTCAAACGAAAACTAGAAGATGTGTTTTTGTCCTTTAATTAATGTATATATGTTGCACTGACAACCAATCCTACTGGAAGCACACTGGAAACTCCTCAGTGGCCAGGAATGCCATACTTTGAGCTCTCTTCAATTTATCAATTCATCTATTCCCCTGACCAAGATCTTAAAGTGTTCCCAGCTCCAACTTAAGTTTAGTCATTAATCTTTCTAGTTAGCTACTTCCAAAAAAACATCTAGCTTTAAGAGACAAGATTTAGTATTTTAAGCCCTTGGGCATCTCTTGCAGGCTCAACTGCTATTTGGGAAGACAGGAAGAAAGGCAGGAATGTGATCACACATACCAAACTGGAGACACTCCCCCAAATATGCCCAACACACATTACATGTCTGTGAGGTTATATCATTCATATATATATATACATACACACACACACACATGCATGCACACGCGCGCGTGTGTATGTGTGTAGATAGCAGATGGAAAGAACTATTTGTCTGTCCCATAAGGAAAGAATGCTGCTGAGAGCTCAGACAGCTGGTGACTTCATGTATTGTGGAGAATTTCCTGCAGGGAGCAGAAAAGGGATGGATGTTTCTCCACAATTTGACAGAGGAATCAGAATTAATTCTCCGGTTCTCCTCCAAGCCATATTCTGCTGCTCACATCTCTTGCCTCCATTTCTCCCTTTCTTTTTTTCTCTATTTTCTTTCTCTCTTAAGAAACAGAATTGTAGAGTGTTGGACTCTTTTTCAGAGTAGTCTAAATATAATTTTTTTTCTAGTATCCAATAAAAAGTTCTATCTCTATCAACCTTTTCAGTGGTCACATTTTTGGGCTATGGCTATAGCCAATGTATGTACAGAATTCTTATCATATCATATAGAATTCTTTAAAGTTCTAGTAGTTTCTCATATGGAATGAAACTTGCAATTACTGAAAAGTCCTGTCACATGTCATCTCAGCCCTATCCAAACACAACTTTCTGAAGGAGGTTACATAATGACACAGCAAACCTAGCATGTATCTAACTGATCTAATTCAAAGACTTTTCTCACCACGCTGTTTCCATCTTTCCCTACTCCCACTGGAGAAAAGCAAATCAAGTGTTTTATCATACATGTTTCTTGTCTAAAAAGGTTAACATGCATACTACACTTAAGGGTATCTGGGCTGTCAGTTTCTTGTGAACTCCTCAGAGATACTCTGTATTTACTACTCTTCTAAGTTAAAAAATATATTGATCATTGGTGTGTATCAGCATAGACACTGGTAGCTTTTACAAAATGGCTGCTTGGCTTTCAGTCCCTTCTCTTTGCTAATAATGCTTTAGGGTCCATCTGTAGGAGGGATTTCCAAAAGAGGAATCTTTAGACCAAAGCAGCTGACAGGCTGCCCTCTGTTAACAACGCATGGGAAGTGCGGGTAGTTTCTGACCTCTTCCATAGTGCATTTCCTGCTGATCCAATTTTGACAATATATTTTACAATAGATTTTTCAGCTAACTAATTGATAAAAATTAGCATCTCATTCAGTCACATTTATTATGAAACTGAGCATCTTCTCCTAGCTTTGAAAGCCATGTATTTGTGTTCTCTTTTGAAAAGCATCTTAATACTTATATTGGATCTGTTATGTACAATAGTGCACAGGTTTTTTTTTTTTTAAGGAATCTCAAATATATGGCATGCCCAGCTCATGTTATCACACTAAAGATTCCATACAAAAGCTAGTTTATGTTTTGTTGCTGTTGTCTGATACTATGAAAATGTCATTCCATTATGACTCGACATTCATCTTTAAGGGAGCACACCATTCCTTGAAGGCCCTTAAATCTTAGATGTTTTCCATACCATTCTGCACATGAAAATTTGTGGTCTCCCACAATTAATGACAACCTAAGACACCAAGAGTGTCTCCCCCTATTGGTTCTCTTAGCAAATGTGCAGCAATGAACTCATTGATTATTATATATCAACACAGGTAGGGTTTAAGATGTACTCAAGAGGGTCAAAGAAGTATCCATAAGATTTACCTTTTGCATGTAGAATTTTAAGATTAAAAAATTAAAAATTGTGGCCTGAATTGCCTAAGTTATATGTGAAATGTCAGGTACTAAAACTGTTTGGTTTGTCTATAACCTTGCTGGCACCTAACTGTCCATGCTGACAACAGACAGACAACATGAAAAGTGCGAGTTCTTACTACATTGAGACTACCCAGCAGTGACTACAGAATTGTCAAGGGACAGTTGACAGAACAATCAGACATATGACAGCAACTGGATCCAAATCTCATTCACTGGTGAGCAGTGCTTTAGTTTCAGTAAAACTCTCCTAACACATAGAATGTCTTTAATTTGCTCAGTTTTATGTGTAAAATTTCTTACTGAAAAATACCTTACTGACAGAGTTAGGAGCTATAAAAACAACAGACTAAGGGGTATTAATTTGTGTACACCATTTAGGAAAATTCATTTAAGGCTTGAAGTCAGACCATCCTGACTTCAGTTGGTCAGTTAAGAACAAAACTAGTTACAGGGGCTGGGAAGGTGGCTCAGTGGTAGAGTGCACGCCTTGCATGCATGAGGCCCTGGGTTTGATTCTTCAGCACCACATAAACAGAAAAAGCCAGAAGTGACGCTGTGGCTCAAGTGGTAGAGTGCTAGCCTTGAGCTGAAGAGCTGAAGGACAGCACCCAGGGGCAGAGTTCAGGCCCCACGACCAGAAAAATAACAACCCGCCCCCCCCAAAAAAAAAACTAGTTACATTAACTCTGCCTAGAAATACAGAAGAACTAAGTGCCAATGCCTATAACCCTAGCTATTCAGATTATCTGAGACCTGGTGGACCGCAGTCCAAGCCCAGTCTGGGGAGAAAAGTCTGAAAGACTCCATCTCCAATTAGCCAGCAAAAAGCCAGAGTAGAGCTGTGGATCAAGCGGTAGAACTCTATCATGTGTGAACAGGTAAAGAAGCTTGAGAAAGCCTTTTTCGATGGTTTCCTCTCTTGGCTGGTGCAGCAAAGAAGCTGCACAAGGGTCTGTCCACTTTCCTAAAGGATTTCCTTAAGAATTGTTCCTGAAGGAAGATTTTTCTCTTAAGCTTTTTTTCTCATAATTCAAGTTTCTCAATGCTACGAGGCACCAGACCTGGGAGGCATGATTACTGTGTGGGCTTAATTAGGGCAGAAGGATCAAGATTACTTTTAATTTAGGCATAGCCCATGGGGGAACATAATGTGCTCTTCAAGAATTTGCAGTAATCTCAGGTTTCCTTTCATCTTGGATGCTGTGTGAGTATTTCAGATCTAGGAGCCAGCCACAAATTACAAATGGAGTGTGTACTTACTATGTAGTCCTCATCTTCATCCTTGGGTCCAGGGCTATAATACACTCTGTATGCTTTGGCCACTTGATCAATCTCCTTTTTGGTGCCAGTCAAGCCAACAAGCTTGGGAGAAAACTCTAAATTCAAAAAAGAAAACAGTACTTACTAGACACTACGTTGAAAATGAACTATACAACTTATAGATACAGATGAGAGGGAAAAACTTGGGAGAGTAAGGGAAGAGGTGACACTGTCCAAAAACAAATTTAATCTTTCCCTGACTTATGCAATTATAATCCCTTGAACATCACTTTTATAATGGCAATAAAAATATAAAAAAATCAAAAAATGAGAAATAAGCAAGTAAAATAACACCTCTACTTAAAAAGTAATAAAGCAGCCATACTTTTACTTCTTTTCTGAATCCCCAAACACTTGATTCAAAAAAAAATTCATATAGAAAAAATAACAATTCCCCTCAATAATGTATGTTTCATCTTTTTATGGCATCTACCAAGTATCTGTACTGAATTCATTATTGTTACTTAACTAACCTTTATAATTAGTTTTAAAATACATATAGTAGGCCATCCACTGGTGGCTCACACCTGTAATCCTAGCTACTCGAAAGCCTGAGATCTAAAGATCACAGTTTGAAGCCATCTGGGGTAAGGAGTCTGTGAGATTCTTATCTCCTGATAACTAGCAAAAAAAGCCAGAAGTGGTAGAGCACCAGGCTTGAGTGAAAAACACTAAGGAACAGCACCTAGGTCCCGAGCAAGCCTTAGTTAAGATACAATGAACTTATATGAGAAGAAAATTCTGATTCACAATTAATATAGCATAGCAAAGTATCTGCATCTTTTTCTTAGTACACAATCTCCACAATCTTAGTATAGGTATCATGTTCTACTTGTGTGACAAAAGCTGAATAATATTCATCCTTTCAAATCAGCAATTGTTAATAAACTAAGGGCTAGGGTAAGCAACTAGGACTAAAGGTAAATCATTGATATATCATGTATGTACTGATTCTGGAATTTACATAGGTGGAAGTCACTTAAAACAACTGGATTTATCTGGTAACTAAAATGACAACCCAACATCCAATAGTAGCATCTTTTTCCAAATGTACACAACCCAATTTTTGTTCTTTAACTCATTCTAAACTAGAAAATGACTGAAGCAAAGAAAAAGCAGGGGTTTGTCTTTGCTTTTCAGTCTTTGAGGAAGTAATCAGAGGTGAAGAAAGACTTAGTTAGTGCACATCCAATATTGTTTTATTTACCAAATTGCAAAATGGCAATATTTTCTTACATACTAACTTAAAAATTTCAAGCACTCAAGATGCAACTAGTAGTGTTTATTTGCTGTTGAAGAATATTAACATAAAGGTTTGCATTTAAGTATAGCTACTCAGAGGTCTCTTCATTTAGAGCTATTATGATTTAATGTGACAGAAAACAATTGGTTAAATAACATGCAAATTATAGATTATGTATTAGAGGTCACTTATAAATAGCTGGTTTGTAATGCTTTAGAAAAAACTATTATTTCCAATATTTCTGACAAACTTGCAAATTATAGACATAAATTATACAGCTGGGTCCATTTGTTCTGTTGATTTCACAAGGTTCTGCAAGGTTGAAATGAATTGATACCTTTAAAGCTGCAAGGAGTGGTACAGAAGGATCACGAGTTCAAGGCCAGCCTAAGCTATTCAGCAAATTCCAGGTCAGCCAGACTGGGATACAGGGTAAGGCCCTGTTATAAAACAACAACAACAACAAAAACATTTCCCCCTAAAAAGCTGCACAAACTAAATAGGATATAAAGTATCATTAATAAAACCTACCTTTAACATAATCTGCGATAGCTTCTTTTGTATCCCTTTCTGGGTCAATGGTGATGAAAAGCGGAGTTAAATTTGGCAGAGTTGGAATACTATCTGAAAGAAAGTCCCCATCAGTACATGGTAATACTGGAAGGGAAAAGACAAAGCAAACCAGCAATGACAGGGGAGTGCAACAAGTGCAAAGCATCAGGGTGACACAGGGCCCGTGAGATCTGAGCTGAGAGAATGAGAAGGGGATAGAGAAGCAGCGCCACATGCTGTCTATGCTAGAACCAATCCAATCCAATCTAATACCAGGCTGGCATATAAGTACTGGTATCTATAGTATATGCTATGTTTGTACTTTCTTCTTTATCCTATTTCAAGGGCAAGATAATACTCTTCATAAGGAGAGAATACCCTCAAACAATTCTGAAAACAATTATTCTAAATGGCATTAATTAAAGACTACGGATCATTCCCAATATCTAAATGTAACCATTAGGCACTGGGGAAAAGGCAATAGGTAGTCTGCAATACAGGAAGGCCCAGGCCATACTGACTCTTTGAAGTGACTAAGCATCAGAGCAAGCTTCTCCACCAGAGGGTAGGGAGTAAGGCCAGAGAAAGCAAAGCAACAAGCTAAACGCTGAGATTCATGTTCTTTCAGACTAACAACGTACAACAGTCCCCTGCAACCTAATACCAGAATGTAAAAAACCACATGACATAAAGTAAGCATCAACAGTGTAGAGGTAGTGATGCTTTTCTTACCTATTTCATCCACAACTTGAATCATTTTTTCTAGTTCTTCTGGACAGATATCAGGGCAATGAGTGAAACCAAAATAAATCAGTACCCACTGACCCAGGTAATCCTTGTCAGTTTTGGGCTCTCCAGCATGAGTTGTGAGGGAAAATGGTCCCCCAAGTAAAGGCTTTCCAATGCTTCGCTGCCGTTCCTTCTCCAGCTCTTAAAAGAGACACATATACAAACACAGTCATTCTGGCCAGAGCTAATCAAATATTGGCATATGGTAGCACTATACTAAAACTGGAGGAAGGGGAAATAAAATATAGAAATACTCCTAGTTTTCAGGAAGCTAACAAGAATCTTTTCCAAACCAAGCATAAATAAAACAAAATGCTACGATACTGAGTAAGTACTATGAAATGGTAAAGATACTTTCCTCTTTAAAAGCAGTTCAGTCGTAAACCATTACAATGTAAGGCTGCTGTGGGGTAGGATGCTTAAGTAGGCAGGAGACCCTGAGCCTGACATATTGAGGAGGCAGGGGAAGTGGCAGTAGTGATTGGCCTTAGCTATGTACAGGGTATTGGTGAAATAAAGGAAACAGAGATCTTTGGAGAAAGTGTAAGATGAGCTTGTTTTTCAGTAATATGGGGTCTGAACACAGGGCCTTGCATTTTCTAGGTAAGTACTCTACCACTTCAGACACACCCTCAGCTATCTATTTTAGTTATTTTTTAGGTAAGGTCTCATCTTTGCCTGGGCTGGCCAGGATTTGCCAGATCTCCACCTCTCAAGTGACTGGGATTGGAGATGTCTATCTTTTTATGCAGAAGGAAGGAAAACCTCAAATAATATTGGAGACATGTCAAAAGGACAAAGAAGCCTGCCTGAAGAGTCTCTCACTAGCTAAGCTGGGTACTCTGAGTATCAACATAAAGAAAATAATGGATCATAACTCATGGAATATATAAAAAAAGCTATGAGTCCATACTGAAATAAGTTCAGAGACTGATGGGAAATAGGACATACAAATATACAAAACCAAATACATATTTGTAATCATAACTTTTCAAGAAGCCTAATACACATCATAATCAAATGACCACATTATCAGTAATGGGACAAGATGAACCCAAGAGGCACCTGACTCTATGCAATAATGGGCTGCAGCATTCTTTCTGTGATATTCCTGCCAAAATGTTGCACCAGTAAACATCAGACAAACCCTAACTAGGGGACACTTTATGAAATAACTAGCCTGTAATCTTCAAAGTTGTTAAGGTCATGAAAGCCATGGCAAGATCATGAAATTCCTGTAAAGCTTAAGAGCTAGGTACAAATTGAATTAAGGAGACCAGAGTCAACTAGGAATGTGTGGCTATGAACTGGCCTCATTTGCTATAAGAAGAATCAAGTGAGTAGTCTGATTCTGATAGATATATCTGTGCTTGTAGGAAATATACAATATAAAGCATTTGGAGATGATGAAGGATCATGTCAGCAAATATTTAGAACACTTTTAAGATTGTTTCGTTGTAAATTTTTGTTTTTTTTGGGGGGGTAAGGGGTCCGGTCGTGGGCCTGGGCGCTGTCCCTCAGCTCTTCAGCTCAAGGCTAGCGCACTACCACTTGAGCCACAGCACCACTTCAGGCTTTTTTTTTTTCTGCTTATGTGGTGCTGAGGAATCGAACCCAGGGTCTCATGCACGTAAGGTAAGCAAGCGCTCTACCACTGAGCCACCTTCCCAGCCCTGTAAATTTTCTATCTAAAACAAATATTAATATAGGTAAAATTCAAAGAAGTTGCTTATTTTAGAATTGTCAGAAGCTAGTGCATTTCCTAACATTTCAACTTCTGAAAATCTACTTTCTTGTGCAACTAAAAGAATTCAGTAAGTGTAACATTATACCAATAAAATTATAATTGTTATACAAATGTTATTCAAGAGTCATCTACCTATACTATATTTATATACAACTCATATTGTCCTATGAATTCTCACACCCAGATGCATATATTTTCCTTTATCTAAGAACAGTATCAGATTTAAAATAGTATGTTTAAGATTTACTGGAAACTTCTAAACCAAATCTTAAAAACTTTTGAATAGTCACTACAATGTTTCAGGATGCTACATCAGATCAGTATGCTGGCCCTCTGTCATTCAGGTTTATAGGATCTACTTACACTAAGATCCACATCTGATGATTCAGGCAGTCTTCACAAATCCCAAGGGGAGAGGCTGTCCCTTGGTACTAACCTGAGATTTTCCCTCTGGACTGGCAGAAACTTATGTAGAAAAACTCTGTATTTGTCTGTTCCCTGTCACCTGCACCTGTAGGACTGGGCTAAATTTTATTCATCTTTGCATTCTCTGGACCTCATACTGCCACATTCAAATCTGTTCATGTCTTTAAAGACTTACAGCTTAACAAAATTTAAGTATATATCTAGATCTAGGAAAAGTAAAGTGTCAATGGAACATGTGAAATTGAAAAAAAAAACTCTTTAGTTTTTAGTAGATAGTTTTGTGCTTCTCCCTACTCAGTTTCTAATTATGTATCTACAGCTATACAGATACCCTTTTATCCATTTTATTAGCATATATTGACTGTGAAAAGTAATAGGTTTCACTGTGAGATTTTCATATTTGTATATTCACCCTTTCCATTACCCAGTCTTATCTTCTCTCCTTCCCCCTTGTCCTTTTCCACATCTTAACAATTCCCCTCAATTCTACTTATTAGGGAAATCACGAGCTATTTATCTTTCCCAGTCTTGGCTTACTTTGCTTCACATGATAACTCTGTTTCACCCATTTTTCTTCAAATAACATTAATTTCAGTCTCCCATGTGGTTAAAATTTGATATATATGAAATGATTATATAAAATGTTAATGTAAGGGAAACTGGGTAAAAGATAGTGACAATCTTCTATGTCATCTCTGCAAATTTTTAAAAAATCTTACACAAAGAAAAAAAGATGTCAGTCTATAGTCAGGAAATATTTTATTCAGATCTAGCAAGATATGTACCAGATGTAACCACATATGCACTTACTCTCTGTCTTTTCTTTTTTGAAGTACTTCATTCCAGCCAATAATGCTCCTCCAACAGCAAAAGTGAATGCTAAAGACTTCCAAGAAACAGGCTACTGGGGCAGAGATTTCAAAATAAAATATTAGAAATAAACATTTAACCATGCTAAATATTGCAGGAATTTTTAATATACAGGTACACAGGCCATGATCTTGTTAAATATGAAAAATGCTTCTGTTTATTGCTAAATAAGAAAATGCTGACAGCGGATATGGTTCTATCTGAACTCTACAGACAGTTACAAAGACACTCATTTCCAGAGGAAATTTCCCCACATTAGTTTCTGTTCCTTCAGAAAATCAACCAAAAGAAAGGCAAGTATTATGACTGTCACTATGTGCGAACCTAACTACAATGACGATTTAAAAAATAATTGCTGGGCGCCAGTGGTTCACACATGTAATCCTAGCTACTCAGGAGGCTGAGATCTGAGAATCACGGTTCAAAACAGTCTGGGCAGGAAAGTCTGTGAGACTTTTATCTCCAATGAAACACCAGAAAACCAGAAGTAGAGCTGTGCCTCAAGTGGTAGAGTGATTGCCTTGAGCTGAAGAGCTCAGGGACAGTGCCTAGGCAGATTTCAAGCCCCACTACAGACCAAAAAAAAAAAAAAATTAATTACCAGCATGTGTTGATATCAGGTATATAAATAAGCCATAAAATGTGGTCAATGCCCAGAAGAGCCAATGTAATAGGAAGTATGTCTAGAAGTGGGCTCTCCCCTCCCATGATTGTTTTACTGGGGGGTGGGGAGTTGAAGATAGGACTTCTAACTTGCAAGATGGAGTCTCAAACACTTGAACCCTGTCAAACACTTAAACCCTGCCCCCAGATCTTTTTCAATTCTATTTTTCATGTAGCCTGGTGGTTTTTTCCTTGGTCTCATCTAAGCTATCCTCACACCTATGGCATCTTCACTTAGCTGGGATAACAGATGCTTATATGGACGGTTTGCTAAGATTAGGGTCTCCATAATTTTTTGCTCTAGGTAGCTTGGGAGACTGAAAAGTCTCCCAAGTAGATGGGATGGCAGCCTTATGAGGCTTCTTACGAATTGCATGAGTTTTACTTCACTGCATTTTCAAGTCCTAAGGCAGGTAAGACCTAGCTCATTAACCTTATCCTAGCTCAGAGAACTCAATTACCTATCACTACAGTAATGGCTCTAAATTCTTTTGTGTGAGTACTAGAACCAGACAACAGACAAGAAAAAGGCAAACAACCTGCAACTACTATCTACTTTTTGTTTCAATTTCAAGGTATACATGGGAGATTCAAATGACAGAAATTCTAAGTAATGACTCTTTAATCACAGTAAAGTTAAGGCAGGGACCCTTAAGAAAACAAGAACAGAAAACCTGGCACAAGTTAACATCCAAACCTACGTATCTAATCCATGTGGAGAAGCAGTAGGTTCTAAAGCTTCCTTGAGGATTGGGAGAGAAAGCAAACCCGGAAACACGGACCTAATTCCAGGGACGGATGAGAAGTTCCTTCAAGTCCCAGTTTCCAAGCAAAAAATTACAAGCCCTTTGAGAGCTACTCATTCATGAAAAGCATTTCGGGGTGTCTCGTAGAAAGGAGAGTCTCAGAAGGTGAAAGGTGTGGCAAGGATTTTAATAGAAGAGGATCGGAGTCAGAAGAAATAGAAACATTTCCTCGCTTGATGCAGGATATGGGAATTCAAGACTCGAAATTGCTATCCCTGACTGTAGTTGTTTTAATTTTTTGAGCAGAGAAAATACACAAGGTCATATCTAGCAACCCCTAGTGCTTAGGACAAAGGTTTTTTTTTTTTTAGGGGGAGGCGAGCCCAGTCAGGCTCAAACCTAAGATACCTTAACCTTCAGGACCTCCTTTTGTCAGATATGCCTTTCATTCCTTCTGTCTTTCCGTCATTCGGGAATGTTTCTCAGAGGTGTTTTTTTTTTTAATTATCTTTTTACTATTTCAAAAGAGAAGGCAAGTTTGTAAAACCCCTCCAATGTCTCAGTTCTTAACACCCAAGAGTAGGTGTGGCGGGAGCTGGACTGATTCCCCCCCCCCCAGTTAAAATTCTGGGTCTGATCTTTTTGATATGAGATTTATAAAAAAATAAACCTCATCTCCTGTCTCGTGGATCCTACCTGGCCCACCACCACCCAGGTAGGCAGGCCAGGAGTTCTCGCGTCTGACGATAAAATGGGAAGGATATGCCAGCCGGCCTGCGTGAGCAGGGCGCCCCGGGGAAACACTCACCCCGGGCTTGGAGGGCCGTGTCGGGTCCCTGCGGTCCCCCGGCTCCCGCCCCGGGGAGGTCGGGGGCGGCGGCAGGCGGGTGCCGAAGGGCCTGCTTCCCACGGTACCACCGGGCCGCGCGGAGGCTCGCCGCCCCCCTTCCAGCCGCGGGCGGCACTGGCTCATCCAGAGTCTCCCGGGCCTCTCTGCCAGACCCCAAAGCCCACATCTGCTCTGCCAAAGCTGGACCCCGGGAGGCCGCATCATGCGGCCGGCTGCTACAGCCAGCCCCGCCATGAGCCGAAGCGGAGGAAACCGCGTCTCCTTTCACCCGCCCCGCCACTTCCGGCGCGGCTTCCGCTTCCTCCGGAAGTTGGGCGAGGCCACTCTAGCTCTCGGTTCAGCTCCGCTTGGTGGTGGCTGTCATCGCCTTACCGGCCGTGAGCGATCCTGGGCTTTGGCGGCGCCCACCGGCGCGGGGGTAGGGGTGTACTGGGGACGAGGAGGCCTGGAGGATTCCTGGCTGCGTGGCTGGGCCGGGGGCTGGAGGTCCTGACCTCTGGGGGCACCGGCTTTAGCGGGGATCGGGGGGGGGGCGTATCCGGCCCCAGACTCTGGGGTGACAGAGAGTCCTTTGCACCCCAGGACCGGGACGGGGTGGGACAGACGGGCCCTTTCCCCCCACTTTGTCCTGCTTATCCTGTCACCTCGTCGTCCTGCCTAATCTAGAGGTCGGCTTGTTGGCATCCCCGAGGTAGGAGTCGCCCCGTAGAGATTGAAGTAATCCCTGGCATATAATATATATATAATATATAATATACATAATATATGTGATATAATATATATGATATAATACATTATATATAATATAGAAATATATATCATATATGATATATCGTAATTATATCATATATGATATAATTATATATAATATATTATATATGATATATATCATATAACATTATATATGATATATATATTGCTAAGGAGGGTAATTTGGGTGGTGAAGGTGGTAAAAACCGACTTAAGTAATGACCGAGGGTGCCCAGCCCTTCTAACTATAGCACAGCACAACCTGATCCCAAAGCACAGCTCTCTACAAGGCGTAAATGTCAAATCACATCCCAGTTCTAACTTACCAGCTTGGGATGGGGGCGGGGAGGGCAGGGCGTACAGTTTCTTTTCTCGACCTCACAGCCTTCCCTCCCACCCTTCCTGTTTGTGATTTAATGTTTGCTAACGACTTCCTCATCTAGGACAACACCTTGCTTTTCTACTGACACTAGATCAAAAGTATTCAAGGAATTATTTAATTCGTTAATTTGGAAATCTTTGTTTACATTCTGTCTAGATCTGCTTTTGCTTATGGGCCACCCTTGCCCTCACTCCCACTCCCCCCCCCCTCCACCTCTATGATAGATTTGTGAAAAAGTCCTCTCTCTTCCTTCACTACAGATTCCACTCTTGCTTTTTCTTCTGTTTTTGTTTTTTTTTTTCAGGGATGTCCACTGAGAGGAAGCACCTCTTGATTTAGCTATATTGGATCTGGAACAGAAGTAACTATTGATCCAGTGAGTGTTGGATTGGACCATGGTGGTTTTTTCCCTCATAACTTGGACCAACTAGCCAAGTGTGTTGTCCTGTAATCCAGTAAGTAAGCATTGTAGTTGAATATCATTGGTGTTTTATCATTCCCAAATTGAGCTGGAGCTTCCTAAAATTTGCCCTTATAGGTAGAAGAATTCTTAGATGTTTACTAAGCACTTAAAATCATTGTTAATTAAAATAATGTTTCCTTTTTTTGTCAGGTGAGGGCTTGAACTCTGGATCTGCCCACTCTTCAGCTTAAGGTGAGTACTCCACCACTTGCAGTTTTCTGGTGGTTAATTGGAGATGAGTCTCACAGACTTTTCTTCCTGGACCATGACCCTCAGATCTCAGCCTCCTAGGTAGCTAGGATTACAAGTGTGAGCCACCATCACCCAGATTTTTTTTTATTTTTTTGTCAGTCATAGGGCTTGAACTCAGAGCTTGGGTGCTGTTCCTGAGCTCTTTTGCTCAAGGCTAATGCTGTACCACTTTGAGCCACAGCTCCACTTTTGGTTTTCTGATGATTAATTGGAAATAAGAATCTCAAGGACTTTCCTGCCTAAGCTGGCTTTGAACCACAATCCTCAGATCTCAGCCTTCTGAGTAGATAGAATGACAGTGTGAGCCACTAGCACCTAGCTTTTTTTTCTCTCTTTTTGTATGTGTCAGTATCAGAGCTTGAGCTCAGGGGCCCTAGTTTAGCTTTTTCTGAACTGGCACTCACCACTTGTGCTATACTTCCAGTGCAGCATTTTGCTGGGTTTTAGCCCATATTGACTAAGAATTAAGATCTTCAGATCTCAGCCTCCTGAGTAGCTAGGATTATAAACATGAGCCACCAGTGTTCACTTAAACTCATTCTTCCATTTTTGAAGTTGCTTACAGTAAGGATTTGTCCTCTTATTTCTGTGTATTTTTACCTGTCAAGTTTTCCCCACACTTGACAAGAAAAAGAAAAAGAAAAAAAAAAGATATGAAAGCACATTCCTTGTTCAGATAATGAGCACCCACACATCACATAAGTTAAAATTGAATTTGATGTTGTTTTCAGCTGATCTAATTTATTCTCTTTTTTTTTGTGTGCCAGCATGGGGGCTTGAACTCAGGGCCTGGCTGTTGTCCCTTAGTTTTTTTCATTCAAGTATGGTACAATACCACTTGAACCACTTGAGCCCCACTTACAACATTTTGCTGGTTATTTGGATATAAAAATCTCATGGATTTTTCTGCATACCATGGCTTTGAATTGAGATCCTCAGATCTCAGTTTCCAAAATGGTGAGGTTTATAGACATGAGCCCCTAATGCCCAACTACTAAATGTTATTTGCCACAGTGATTCTATTAGTAGCTTTATGCTCATTTACTTATCAAAGCATGCTTACAATCTTTTCATATTTATAGTAGTAGATAAATATTAGTGTCTACTATAACTTGATTATTGGATGAATTGCTAAGCCTGATTTCTCAGACCATAGCTGTTACCTAAAATATTACCTAATACAAATCTGTTACTTATACCTACTATAAAGCACCAGAATCACCAAATGAGTTGGTTTTCAATTTAGGTACTTTTCTTGAAAAAGACAGAGATAATACCCTCTGATAGTTGTTCATTAGTAGTTGTCAAAGCTGATTAATTTTGTCCTTCATGTAACTGTAGACTAGTTTGACTAGGATAGCTAAGCTTTAACTTTTTGTCAATTTTCTGACTGTTTCATCTTACTTCAGACCCTGACCCTTGTACCTACTACAAATATTTCCTATTATAACCTTCCTGTTACTATTAACACTAGTAACGCTAAATACTTTGCTTTGTTAATTGTTTCTTCATATGAAAGCTTTGCTCATCTGTCTTTTTGTCAACAGTCTTACTGCTAATGTCCAAAAACCTCTCCCCTTTTGTTTTGCTTTGACAATAAGGAAACATATTTTTCTGCAAATGTCTTGGGTGCTTGAGGGCTTTCTGTGAGGAACTTCAGTCTTCTGCCAGTCTTAGGTATTCTAGCAAGTTTTTAGCAGCAATACCCCATGCATGGGTATTTTTTGCTATTAAAAAAAATCTCTTAATATCTGATGTGGTTTTCACAAGATGCTTGCTGCTTATCCATCACCACAACTTTCTTTTTTGGTGGTACTGTGGTTTAAACTCAGGGCCTTTGCTTGCTAGGTAGGTATACTACCACTTGGAACCATGCTCTCAAGCTACTTTTGTATATTTTCCAGGTAGAGATTTCCCCAAGGGCCATCCTCAGACCTCAGTCCTTCTACTCACGTCCTCCTCTGTAGCTGGGATAATTGGCATAGCTTGTTGTGTGAGGTGAAATCTTGCTTTTTGCAGTGGCTGGCCTTAAGCCATAATCCTCCCAATCATTGTTTCCCAAGTAGCTGGGATTACATGCATGAGTACTGTGTCTGGTTGTACCAATATTTTCTGTAGCTATTTTGAGAGGAAAACATTGTAAGTTAAAAAAAATTATTTTGTTCTGTTAGATTTGTGGTAGTTGGGTATGATGGTACATGCCTTATAATCTCAGCTACTCTGGAAGCTGAGGTTAGAGGGTCATGAATCTAATGCAAGCCCAGGAAAAGTTAGTGAGACCATGTCTCAACAAAACCACTGCTCCCATGCCCCCTGAAACTCACAAGCTTAAATGATGGAGCATTTGCTTAACATGCCTGCACAAAGCTGGGGTTTGTTCAAATCATAGTTTCACAAGGAAAACATTTAAAACTTTAGTGGTTTTAACTGTCTTGAGATTCACTGGTGAAATATTCTCAGATATATAATTTAAAATTCATTTTATTGTATGCATATGGTGCTTTATGATTCAGAGATTTACAAAGTAAATATTAATTAGTCAAATCAGTGCATTTAATTAATTAAAATAATGAATGGATTTTAATTCAGCTAACTTTCACAGCAATTGAATGAGGAGTCATTTTCCTCTATGGAAAACTGGGACTATATTTCAGTGTTAGGTCTTCAATTTCAAAGGTGTCAGCAGCTCATCATAATACCTTCTTGAAAACTAAAATTTAGCCGGGTATTGGTGGCTCAAACTTGTAATTCTAGCAACTCAGGAGGCTGAAATCTGAGGATAATGGTTCTAAGCTAGCCTGGGCAGGAAAGGCCATGAAACTTATCTCCAATTAACCACCAAAAAGCTGGAAAAGTTGCTGTGGCTCAAGTGGTAGAGTGCTAGCCTTGAGCAAAAGTGCTCAGGGACAGCACCCAGGCCCTGAGTTCAAGCTCCAGGACTGGCACAAACAAACAATAAATAAAACTAACACTTAAGTAGCTTTGCTCGTAGAGATAAAATTGTAAAATGAAGTTCACTAGAAATTTACTATTCTCTTTCCTATTCAAAAACAAAATATATCCTTAGGTCTTCTAATTTGTTCAGATCTATTATCTCTGTACTTTAGAAGCTTAAATAAACAAGTATTTTTAAAGCATGCATAAAAGTAGCTAGTTATGTACTCATAGATAGCTTCAACAATTACTTTAATTGCCCTCCTCACCTATTTTCTCCATGTGTATTTGGTAGAAAAGGGTATTTTGAGAAAGTTCCAAGATGTAAGGATGCTTATTCTTAATTTCCCAGTGGAGGTGGCTTAGAGATTCTTTTTAAAAAATGTTTTTATTTTTTAAATTGTTACTGTAAAAGTGATATACAGAGGAGTTACAGTTACATAAATCAGGTAATGCATACATTTCTTTTTGAACAATGTTATCTCTGCCCTCCCTTTCTCCCAGTTTTTTCCCTACCTTCACCCCCAACCCCACAAGTTGTATAGTTCATTTGCAACATAGTGTCTAGTGAGTATCACTGCTGCATTTGTCCACCCTTTGTCCCACCATCTCTAGGTGTTCCTCCTTACACTCCCCCAAACAGATAAACTTACAAACAAGACAGAAGGCACAGAAAATATAAACAGCAACAAAGAAATAAAGTCTTGCATCTATTTCTTGGAATTCATTTTGATAAGCATCATTTTATATGATCATATGCACATAGCTGTTGAGCCTTTGTGATCCTCTCCCAAGACTATCCCTTGGTCTCACTGTGTGAATGTCTGGAGTCCCATATGATTTATCATGTCCAAGTGTATTTTTTTGTCTTTTACTATCCAGTGTGTTTACTTGTAGATTTATAGGCACATTGCAGTTATGACAAATGAGGGTCTGGCTTACTTTGATTAATATAATTATTTCCAAGCTATCTCTGTCCAGCAAGGAAACTCTGAGCTTCCTAGCATCTATAACTCATAAAATACCACACTGAATTAGCAAGGAGTAATTTACCTGCCCACTTGGTTCTTTGCCTGTCCTTACTTTTGATTCTGAACTTTCAGCTCAAAGGGAAATGTGTTATCTGATGTAACTAAATAACCAAAGGGCAGTCCTGGCAGGAACAGATAGACTGTATATATCCATCAACGATGTTTCCAAGAAACTTCTTATTTCTGTCATTCATATTTGCTTCCGTATAAATAAACTGGGTTTCTTTTCTGTTAACTTTACCCTGGAAACTCAAGTTTTAGTAATAAGCAGAGCAGGCACAGTTGCAGTACTTGGGCTAGTGTTCCCAGCAAATGTCCTTGGGCTCTGCTTATAGATCCAGCTTGGGTTGAATGCCCAACTCAGGAGGAAACTGGGCTTTTATAGGCCAGACCTGAGTCATTTCTCTGCTGTGCCCTTACCCAGCCAAGAGTGGGAAATGTCCAGTAATAACATGAACAGAAAGTAGGGAATTAGGTAAATGCCTAAATGGGGTGCCACTGCACAAAGAACAAGAAATGATTGCTAGGTAGCAAAAATAATAGCCTGTTTATAGAAAGGAGATCAAATTAATTGGAACCAAATTCCTCCAAGAGATCTGAGGAACACATAACCTAAGGCTCTGAACTTGAATATAAAAACAAATTTCATTTGGCAGAGGATTAGGAGCATTGCCAGACAGTTTTTTCTTAAGCTTGGTAATAATGTTCATGTGATATTATTTGCTAAATTATGTTCTAATTTGCTTCTCTTACTAATTTGTACTTGGAATCACAAGTACTTGAAATTAATAAGTTGAGATTTTCAGTTGACTTAGATGAGGTTTCTATTTCTTGTAATTGTATCTGAATTCTCCACACACATAAGTACCTCTCCAGCACATACATAATCACCGACTGTCTAGAGGATTTTCAGAAGGAGATTGAAGGAAGAAATGAACAAATAAAGAGCCTGAGAACCAATTTTTTGCAATTTCTTTCTTTGTGGGGGGGGTGCTATTTTATCTATTGTGGGGTTAGTTATACCCCACAATAGAAGAAAACAAAGTAACTAGTACATCTAATTAGGTAAGTTGATATAGTGTATCTTTGAATGACAAAAGTCTTAGTTTGAAGGGAACCCCCAGGTTGAGTATGAAGTTGTATCTTCCATCTCAGCTGCTTTTACAAGTGGGATTTCACATGTCTATGAAGGAATGGTTGGGAACTTTAGCTACATTGGGCAAATGACTAGAGACTTGGAGTCTGAAAAAAATGTTAGTCAAATGAATTTTTAGATTCAACTAGATCTTAATAAAAATCAGTTGCTACCAAATAGTTTACTGTAAAAAAAAAACAACAAAAAAGAAAAAGCCAAATAGTTGACTGCTATCTATAGTCATTATAACAAAATAGTGGGCTGGGAAGGTGGTTCAGTGGTAGAGAGCTTGCCTTGCATGCATGAGGCCCTGGGTTCGATTCCTTAGCACCACATAAGCAAAAAGAAAAAACACAGAAGTGGCGCTGTGGCTAAAGAGGTAGAGCGCTAGCCTTGAGCTGAAGATCTAAGGGACAGCGCCCAGGCCCAGAGTTCAGGCCCCACGACCAGACCCCCCCCCAAAAAAAATAGCTAAAAATTCATGGTCTTGTCTTAATCCTTATTGTACTTGATTCTTTTAGAGATAATAAATTTAAATTATTAACAATATAATGAAATTGGTTTTTTTTCAAGCTTAAAATTAAGTTTGTTCCACTTAGCCACTAAGGCAGAGCAGAAATCATGTATAAAATGAAAAGATTTCATGCTTTCTGTTTGGTTGTAGGCAGGGGGCTAATAAGATTTTTAAAAATACATCAGGTTAAATTTGAATCTAACTGTTGAAAAAGCAGGAAAATCACTACTTATGAAAGTGACAATCCTCACAGTGTCATAGCTTAATTTTTTGTTTTCTTCAGTACTGGGGTTTGAACTTGGAGCCTTGCACTTATTCAGCTTACTCGTTTCAGCTGACACTTTACCATTTGAGGTGCACCTCCTGCTTTTTGCTATTTTTGGAGAATGGAGTCTTGTTTGTCTACACTGAGGTTTTTTGTTTTGTTTTATTTTTTGCCAGTCCTTGTTCTTGGACTCAGGGCCTGGGCACTGTCCCTCAGCTTGTTTTGCTCAAGGCTAGCACTCTACCACTTGAATCACAGCGCCACTTCTGGCTTTTTCTTTTTATTTGGTACTGAGGAATCAAACCCAGGCCTTCATGCATACTAATCAAGCACTCTACCACTAAGCCACATTCCCAGCCATTCTACATTGGTTTTGAGCCTTGATCCCCTGGATCTCAGCCTCTTGAGTAGCCAGGATTACAGGAATCAGCCACTGGCACCTAGCTATGCCATAGTTTTTGTTGAGCTGCTTGGTGTCTTGGTTTAAAAATATTCCTCTTGCTGGAGGCATGGCTCAGTGGTAGAATGCCTGCCTAGCAAGTATGAGGCTCTGAGTTTAAAAAAGAAAGAAAAAAAGAAAAGAAAAAGAAAAGGAAGCCGTGCCCTGATGACTCATGCCTGTAATCCTAGCTACTCAGGATGCTGAGTTCTGAGAGTCACAGTTCAAACCCAGTCTGGGCAGAAAAGTCCATGAGATTCTAATCTCCAAAAAAACTATTCAGAATAAGGAGGAAGTGGCATTGTGGCTCAAGTGGTAGAGCTCTAGCCTTGTGTGCAAAGAGGCTCAGGGACAGCACCCAGGCCCTGAATTCAAGCCCCAGGACTGGCAAAAAAAAAAAAGTATTGCCTAAATGAGTGAATAAATAAATAAATAGAATTTCTCTCTTTTCATATCATTAATGTTTCCTCTAGTTACTTTAGATATGAAATACAAGAAACTTACTTTAGTGAGCTAGCCATCAACAAGGATCCAGCCTGACACAAAGTGATCACATAGTAGAACTCTGATACATAAAATGTAGTAGTTGAGTGGGCTCAATATATACCTTTATGAGAACCTCGAAGTTTTGATAGAATTGCTGGATATTTGTGGGAAAGAATGTAAATTATGTGCATGGTTAAAGTGAATGCAACATTAGAAATTATTTCAGGTGGCTGAGAAGGTAGCTCAGTGGTACAGTGCTTGCCTTGCATGCATGAGGCCCTGGGTTCGATTCTTCAGCACCACATAAGCAGAAAAAGCCAGAAGTGGTGCTGTGGCTCACATGGTAGAGTCCTAGCCTTAAGCTGAAGAGCTGAGGGACAGCACCTAGGCCCAGCGTTCAGGCCCCATGACTGACCCCCCCCCCACCAAAAAAAAAGAAATTATTTCAGACTTGAATTTGGCTTTACTAGAATTAGAATGTTCATTATTATGATACTGCCCTTCTGCAAATGGTACCCTTCTGAAGAATGGAAGTTAACATCTTTTTACAGATGAGAAAACTGAAGCATTTCAGAGGCTTCATGTTTCAGAATTCTAAAGCCTACATCCTCTTTTCTGTGTCTGGCTGCCCAATGATTTTATTGTTTAATATTCACTTTATCATTTTCTTGAATCCAATTAGTTAAATTAGATGCTTTTAACTTAATTATATCTTTCACTTCCTTTAGTTTATTTAGAAGCGTGTTTTGAAGTTATGGCTGATGAGCAGAATCCCCAAATGCCAACTGATGGTTCAGAACAACTCTTCTCCTTTGGAGTTATAGCAGATATCCAGTATGCGGATTTAGAAGATGGATACAATTTCCATAGAAGCAGGCGGAGGTATTATAGACATAGTCTTCTTCACTTACAGGGTGCCATTGAAGACTGGAATAAAGAAAGCAAGACACTCTGCTGTGTCCTCCAGCTTGGAGATATCATCGATGGCTATAATGCAAAGTATAAAGCATCAGAAAAGTCTCTGGAACTTGTCATGGACACGTTCAAAGTACTCAAAGTCCCAGTTCATCACACATGGGGGAACCATGAATTCTATAACTTCAGTAGAGACTACTTAACAAACTCTAAACTTAACACAAAGTTCCTAGAAGACCAGATTGTACATCATCCTGAGACCATCCCTTCAGAGGATTATTACGCTTATCATTTTGTACCATTCCCCAAATTCCGGTTCATTTTACTCGATGCTTATGACTTGAGTGTCTTGGGCATCGATCCATCCTCTCCAAAATACCAGCAGGGTATGAAGATACTGAGGGAGCACAATCCCAATGAGGAGTTGAATAGTCCTCAAGGTGAATTATTCCTTTGCGCTGAGAATCTAATACATTGTCTTTAAATTCTTCAGCTACCTTTTATTCAGCAGGAACATGGATGATTCAGGTAAAAGTATATTGTCACTGTTGTTGAAGGTCAGGATTTTTCATGAGCCTGATGTCACAAGGACTCATTAGTTGATTTGGGTTTCATTTATTTAACAGATATTTGAATGCCCATTCCAGGATGAGCACTTTACAGTATTACTATTTTTAATAAAAGGAATGAATCATAGTAGTAGGTAGAAGAGATAATAAATATGTTAATTAGTTTTCTAACACTGACAAAATATCTTACGTAAGTAATTTACAAGGAGGAAGTTTATTTTGGATCGTAGTTGTCAGTCCATGGCCCCTTGACCTTATGATGCAGTACATTGTCACTTGGAGCTTGTATTAGAGAAGCTGCCTGCCTCATGGCAGTGTGGAACACAAACAGAAAGGAAGATCTGGGGTCCTTTTATCTCCTTTGAGAGCACAGTCTCAATAATTAATTTCCCAATAGATCCTCTATGTCTTCAAGGTTCTACAATCTTATTTTTGCATTATGAGCTACTACAGCTCAACTTGCTGAGTTGGTGATCAAGCCTTCCTTTAACACAAAGAACTTGGAAGAACATTTCACATTCAAACTGCAGCAAATCAATGGAACCAAAACCAGATTATTTCCACATTGACAAGTGTTAGTAAGAAAATAGAGTATTTTAGTACAGAAAAGCATTATGGATACTACCTTAGATTAGGTGATCAGAGAAAGCCTCTTCCAGGAAAGAAATATTTAAACTGCTGTCCAGCTGACAGGAAGGAGTTATACACAGGAGAAACAAATGCAAAGGACTAAGTAGATAGAACACTGGTATTAAACACAGGAATCAGGGAGGTAGAAGATGATTTTGGAGGACAGAAAAGTACAAGAATATGTTGTGGGTTCAATGGACAAAGTAAGGAAGTCATATTTCTTTTTCAAAATATAGGGCCAGCTGAGTAAGCCAGAGAATATCAAGACTAAAAAGATACCATGTGATTTGTTTGTATACTGCCCTAAATTCTTATGAGTTGGTATTTTTTTCACTGCTAATTAAATAGTCCCTCAAAAGAACAAGTGTCTTGTATTAGCTAATCTTGAATGCCCAAATGAGGAAAATGACAATGGATGTCAGATTCAGTCTGATCTACTGAATTCATTTAGGACTTTCTGAGCCCCAGTTTGTCCAGTATAATGGAGGATTCAGCCAAGAACAGCTCTGCTGGTTGAATGAAGTTCTTACATTCTCTGACACAAACCAAGAAAAGGTGGTGATTGTGAGTAAGTATTGAAATTGTTTATCTGGTTACACTAGCATTTTAGAGATTGAGAAATGTTGGCTATTAATGATATTTATGCTTGATATTCTCTTTCTATAGAATGGATGTTTAGTTTAAAATTTTCATTAAAATATAACCAAAATCTAAGAGTAACATTTAAGGATGAGTTGGAAAAGAATTGTAAAATAACAGAATTATCTATATATTAGCACTTGTAACTCCTGTAGGTTTCAAAATTGAGTTTCTCTCAATGGGATCAGCTTATATAGTAATTATGTGTGTACCAAAATGGGGCTTAAACTCAGGGCCTTGAGCTCTCATTTAGCATTTTCATTCAAGGAAAATGCTCTACCAAACATATCCACTTCTTTATGTAGTTTTAAGTTTTTCCTTTTTATTGGAGGGGATGCACCACACCATTCCTGGACCTACTGCAATACCAGGCTCATGTGTGGTATCCAAGCTCCTATTCCAAGTCTTTGCTCCAAAAATCCATTTAATATACTATTCTTAAATAAAAGGTATATAGGACATTAAACGGATTAGAACAGACATTTTATGTCATAATCTTTAACTGAGAAATTGAGTTTAGACTCCATGTCAACTCCAGTGTTAGGAAGCTTAGCTTATAAGGGAAGTAGCCACCAAACAGGCCATGCTCTCCAGCTGAGACAAAGCTGAGATAACATGAGATCTTCCCATGTGCCTCAGATCACTGTGAGTACTTATCAACAGCAGGGTCCCAAGGAATTTAGATCTGAGTCCTTTTTTTTTTTTTTGGTTGATCGTGGGGCTCGAATTCTGGGCCTGCGCCCTGTCCCTCAGCAATTCAGCTCTGCAACTTGAGCCACAGCACCATTTCCAGTTTTCTGAGTGGTTTATCAGAGATAAGAGTCTCTTGGACTTTCCTTCCTGGGCTGGCATTGAACCTTGATCCTCAGATCTCAACCTCCCAAGTGGTTAGGATTACAGGCCTGAGCCACCAGTGCCCAGCTTCTGAGTTATTTTTTTTATAGACACACTGCCATAGGAGATTATAGAAATCTGGAAGTGCTTAAAACATGAAAAAAACATTTGAATTTGCAGTGTGGCTGGTTTGGGGACTGACATTGCATCTCTTATTTTAAAATCAGATGAAAAGACTGCATCAATATCCAGAGGATAGAAGCCATTCAGACTCTTACTTATCAAACTGTGTGGCCCTGAATACTTATTAAACCTATGAGCTACAGTTTTCTTAGCATTGTGTCAGATGGATTATGAATTTGAAAACAATAGGCTACTCAGCGGGTTGGTCATACAAAATTACATTTATCAACAAAGATAGATTTTACATATTAGTCTTCTACTGACATGGCAGAAATATAAATGGAGTAGGAATATTTGACTGTGAAGCATCAAGGCTTGGAAAGATAAGATGCCCTTGGGTTCTGGTAAGATACGATACTATTTGGCTCAACAAAAAGCTCGTGTACTAGTTGACTAAGTCTGCTTTTAGTTTTTCTGGTAAGCTAAGAGTATTGTTGTTGAAAAGGATCTAGGAATCATCTAGCCAAATCATTTAATTTTACATAAAGATAAACTGAATTCTAAAGAAATTGAAATATGTAGCTATTCATACAGCTGCCAGCAGAACTGCTGACTGTTCATGTTGTATATCCTCCTTCTCTTTCTTTTCTGTCATCCAGTCCCTCTTTGTTGATGGGAGTATATCTATCTGCATCAGTATCCCCTTATATTTGTTTACCATTTGCTGTATATTTAGAAACTAGATAAGCAAACATAAGTTCAAATGTCTATTTGAAGTCATGTGCTATTGTACACTAATGGAGATGTTGGGTGGGCAGTTCAAACATGAATCTAAAACTAAGAAATTTAAGCTAGATATATAAATGTAGGCACTAAAAAGATAATATTTAGATCTATGTAAGTCACAGAGATATCACTAAGTCATTGTGTGCAATACAGAAGTCCAAGGACCAAGCATTTCAGATACTCCTGACAGAATGTTGGGGAACTGAGGAGAGACTAGTAGAGGAAATTGAAAACTAGTGGCCATTGAGGTTGGAAGAGGAAAAGTAGGAAGAAATTTCTAGGGAAAGTAGTGATGTCCTGAAAGCAAAACACTTCAAGGAAAGGGGGCAACGAATCGCCTCATTTTATGTCTGAGTCAGTATGGCTTCTACACAGCCAATGTGTCTGTGCCTTGTGTCTAAAAGGCCATCTTCCTCAGGGCACTAGATGGCTGTTAACCCCTTGCCCCCTGTTTTACTTACATTATAAACAAGGAAATATTAAGTAGAAACATGTTTAATTTCAGAATAAAAACAAACACAGAAAGAATTAAAGAGATGTATTGGGAAGAAGCAGAGATGGAAGTAAACATGTTACCTGGTCTAGATTCACAGATGTGTTGGCACTAGTGATTTTAAATTCTCCAAGATCGGGGCTGGGAAGGTAGTTCAGTAGTAAAGTGCTTGCCTTGCATGCATGAGGCCCTGGGTTCGATTCCTCAGCACCACATAAGCAGAAAAAGCTGGAAGTGGCACTGTGGCTCAAGTGGTAGAGCACTAGCCTTGAGCTGAAGAGCTGAGAGACAGCGCCCAGGCCCAGAGTTCAGGCCCCACGACCTACAAAAGTAAAAAAAAAAAAAAAATCAGACTTAAATTCTCCAAGATCCACCTCCACATGTCTTCTGTGATCCAGGATAAATGTTGGTTGCATCGGTCAGTTATCTCATCTGTAAATAGATAATGGCTACCTTGATCTCAGGGGAGTATTTGAAGACTCTATAAAAAATTGTTTCAGCTCTACTGCACTGAGTGTTTATATGACACATAATCCATGGCCAGTCCCTAAACTGATCTTTTATTTACTATTACATCTCTCTGTGTATATAACATTCATAATCCAGGAAATCAATGAGATTGGATTGCAGCACATTATTTGTCTGAATTTTTGCTGCCTTTGCAGACTGTACTGTGTAAGCTGCCCTTGCATTCCTCGTGTTTGTGTAACTCAGACCTGTAGGCCTCAGAATCTCTGAGGTTTTTCTGTACAGAAGCCTCTCCCAACTTGCTTATGATTTGTTTCAACTTCTTTTTTTCTTTTTCAGTTATGGGTTTTGAACTTAGGGCCCAGACACTCTCCCTGAGCTTTTTCATTTTGTAGTTATCCTCACTATGTAGTCTTGGCTGGTATCCCACTCATGATCCTCTGGCCCCAGTCTCCCCAAGTGTTAGGTGTGTGTCATGGACCATCTGTTAGACTAGTTTTTCGTGTGTATGTGGGTTCTCTTGGTCTTAGTCCATTTACATGAACAATAAGCATTGTTATTGTGTTTATTTTCCCTCAGTACTAGCATTTAACTATTTATCTTGATGAAAAAAAAATTTCTTAATTGGTTCCTAACTTCTTCTTTTTACCAGGCCATCTCCCCATTTACCCAGAGGCTTCCGACAGTGTGTGCCTAGCCTGGAACTATACAGATGCTCTAGCGGTCATTTGGGCTCACAAGTGTGTGGTGTGTTTCTTTGCTGGCCACACACATGATGGTGGCTACTCAGAGGATCCTTTTGGTGTACACCACGTTAACCTGGAAGGAGTTATTGAAACAGCTCCAGACAGCCAGGCGTTCGGCACAGTTCACGTCTATCCTGACAAAATGATGCTGAAAGGAAGAGGCAGAATTCCAGACAGAATTATGAATTACAAGAAGGAAGAAGCTTCCCATTCATAGTCTGATCTATCTTGTTTGACTTTGTGAAAACAATGACTTTAATACGTGTTTATCCCTACCACACCAAAAGGAAAATGGAAATAAAAATTCTCAATCCCATTAGGATTCTGTCTGCATGACCAAATGTATTTATGACTTCAGTATGTGTTAGTGAAGATAAAACATGCAGAAATGTCACTTTTAAGTAGTATATCCCACACTGAAAGTTAGAAACAGAATAAGCCGGGGGGGGGGGAAGGGGGGAGACTCCAGTGAGTGAATTTAGTTCTGATAAGAGATTTTATTTGGCATTACTTGAAACATGTTCATGTGAACTCTATAATTTAAAATTCATGATATAAAAAAAAAACTCAGGCAAACTTTTTCTGTTCACAATGCAGTGTGAATGAATTTGGGATACTTTTGCTCCAAATACCTATAATAGAACTTTATAGACTGTATTCTTTTTTGTGTGTGTGAGAAAAGTTACTGTGAAGTAACTTCTGAGTGTGGTACCCCTCTATCTGTCAGGTCATCCAATCCCATGATTCCAAATGAGGCGCCACTGCAGTCTTGTGCAGTTAGCTAGGTTTATTTACCTGCCGTGTGACACCACGATAGGTAAATGAATTTGTCCTTGATAACTTTTATAACTATGGGGCATGTTTAACTCAGTTGGTATATGTGCTGAGTTACCTTCAGAAACAACCCATGGCAAATGGAGACTGTTTAAGTGTAGAGAAAATTTGATTTGAGCCTAAAAAAAAAATGAAAAAATACCAGTCAATGTGAATGTGCCTGTTGGGAACCAGTATGCACTACTTGGTGGCTTGCAACATGAATTTGTTCTTTGATAGTTCTAAGGGTGGTAAGTCTGAAACCAGTGAGCTAAAAAACTGAGCTATTGGCATGGCTATATTCCTTCAGGAAGCTTGAAGCAGAGTCCTTTTCCTTGCCCTTTCCAGGCTTTGGATATCTGGGTATTTTTGCCCTCATCAAATCTGAAAACTCCTATTTTGCAGAATAAGGTATCGGTTTCCAAGGATTATGACCTACATGTTTTTGAACACTGGTACTCAGCTAGCCACAGAGATGACTAATGTCCTTCTATACTCATAGAACTTTCCATAAGGGAGAGACATGCACAGATACAAATGTGTGAAACTGAATGTCATACAAAAATGTGGGAGGAACACATTATGTTTGAGGGGACTGGAGATGATAAGAAAATGGAGTAAGTGGAGAAAAGCATTTCATGTTGAATAAAAAGAGCATCAAAGACCAGCTAAATTTAGAAATGACTACCAGTGTTATGAATGTCCACTAGAAGAGTCTTGGGGCCTGGCAGAAAAGGATAGAGTAGGACCATACCATGAAGAGCCTTGAGTAATAGCATATACATACAAAAAGTACATGCCATTTCCCTGATAAGGTGACTTCAGAAGCCACTGTCACAAAGACAAAACAATACATACCTTCTGTAATAAACATACACTACTTACTGTTTTATTGAACTATAAAGAGACAGATTATCACTCATCTTCATTCTCTTGATCTATGGTAGGCACTAACTCAATGCTTCAGAATTTCCTAATTCTGATGAAATGGTATCTGACCAGAGTTGGCTTGATTAAAGCATATGTAGAAAAGTTACCATTCAGATACCCATCTGAAATATGTGAACCACATTAAAAATTTTAAACATTCTAGCAGTCATATTTTAAGAAGTAAACAATTTAAAAACAAGTAGAACAAAAACCCAGTGCACCTGTTAAGAGTTGACACTCTATTATCATGGGAACCAGTTTTCATTAAACTTGAAGCAGTTATGACACGGCAGTGTTTTGGTTCAGACACCTGTTCACAGAAAAGCATGATGGGAAAGTATTTCCTGACTTGAGTGTGTTCCTTTTTAAATGTGAATTTTTATTTCTTTTTAATTATTTTAAAATATTTAAGCCTTTTTCTTGATCTTAAAGATCATGTAGATTGGGGTTGGGAGGGATGAAGGGCGAGTGAGTCTAAAGATAATGAAATAATCAGTGCTGAAATAATTTTCCCATCATCCTTTGTTCTGAGTATTCTCTGTACCCTTTAAGATATCCATCTTTTTCTTTTTAAAAACCAGACATGCATGTGAGAACTTTTATTGTATAAAAAGTTCCACAGGTCAGTAAGTTTAGAGGAAAATGAGTATTTGGTCCCCTCAAAAAAAATAATAACCAAGATTTCAGGGCTTTTATTTTTTTCTTTCGTAATTGTATAAAAATGGAGAAAGAAATACAAAGAATTTTAATATGAAGACATTTTTTGCTATAATCATTAATTTTAGAGACATTGTTAGTGTGTGTGAATAGTCCATTTCCCACATCTTTCCTCAAGTATCTTCTATTTTTTTTTTTTGGGGTCCGGTCATGGGACCTGAACTCTGGGCCTGGGCGCTGTCCCTCAGCTCTTCAGCTCAAGGCTAGCGTTCTACCACTTGAGCCACAGCGCCACTTCTGGCTTTTTTCTTTTTGCTTATGTGGTGCTGAGGAATCAAACCCAGGGCCTCTGGCATGCAAGGAATGCGCTCTACCACTGAGCCACCTTCCCAGCCCCAGTATCTTCTATTTTTATCATGAATTCCCTTTTAAACAACTGTAGGTTATTTAAAATAAATTTCTATAACTTAATGAAAAAAGTAAATAGCAACAAACTTGATTTTAATCATTTATTTAACCCAACATATCAAAATATTGGCATTTCACTATGTAATTAATATAAAAATATTTTACTATTTGTATAACATTTAAAAAACCTACTGTGTGTTTTACACTCATAGCCCATCCATTTGGACACTTAATTTGTTATTGTAAAAATTTAATATGGATTTAGATCTCCAAAGCCAATTCTGGAAGATTTCCAATTAACCAGCAAAATGCCAGACTGCAAGCATGGCTCAGCCATTAGCAATAAGCTAGCTAGAGCACAAGGCTTTGAATTCAAGCCCCAGAACTGGTGCATGCGTGCACACACAGATATACACACTTAAAAATTACTTCTCAATCACCCTAGCTGCATTTCAAGTGCTCAATAGCAATTTAACTCAGTAGATAGTGGTGCCATATTGGAGAGGATAGCCCTAAAATGCTCTCCTTCCTAAGGTCACTTTGGACATCCATTTATAAACATGGCTTTTGGCCTTATTTATCATTTAGAATAGAATATATGAGTAACTAATATTCTCTATTTCTTTCTTAATTGGTTCCAAATTCCTTTTCTCCATCCAACTTTTTCAAGTCGTGACTATTTCTTTGGTTTCTTTTGAGTTCTCATCTAGTTCATGTACTCACCCATTCAGTATAATGAGATTAGTTCAGTGACATAGTCCTTTCTGACTCTACATCAGCTGCAAAATAGTGCCCAAATGCTAGTCCCTTGATTTTAATGACATGTGGTCCTTTGTACTCTACAAGCACTTGATATATTCTAAGTGCCTTTGGTTATAGTAACTAAGTATGTAGGCAATCTGACACTAATGTTATAGATAAGGAAATACCAGGTTTATATATTTGCCCAATCAACATGGGCAGTGGTAAAGTGAATTACAACTCCATTAGCTTTGCCACTACGCTACAGGCACAATATTCTTCAGAAAAAAGGCTTCCAGAGATTGATAGACTCCACTTCTCTTATTTGTCTCATTCAATCTTACATTGCAGGGTAGACAGCTTTAAATATTTATTTTTTGTTTTTGCTTTTGTGGTAGCATTGGGGTTTGCTAGACCGGTACTTTATCAGCTCCATTCCACAAAAGTTTGTAAGATCTTTAAATCAACCCTACAATTAGCTAAATTTCTTGATCTGAAAAACTGTCCTGTTACCCTGATATGTCTATTAAAAAAAGAATTGAAAGTACCAATTCAAAAAATACAATCCTTGAGTTTCTTTAAATGACTGTCTTGCAATGAGTTGGCCAAGAGGCCCTCATCTCTTTGTTTATGTATATGTAGACCCATGAAATCAATGGGAGAAGAGCAATTGTAATGGCCATCACCAAATGAATTCTTCCACCAAGTGGATTCCTGTAAAGACACATGAAAACTATTATAAGTAAAAGTCTGCTAAGATCATAGATTACTTTGGAAGCAAGTACAAATATTGAATTGTTAAAGCATAAGATAACATTTTAATATGTTTTTCTATCAAAATATTACTTACCTGTAGAAAATCTTTCCATTTAAATCTTTGTTTGTCTATGTTGCAAATATCTTATCCTACCCAATGATGTCTGTAAGGTATCTATAATGTCTATTTCAGGATTTAATTTGTTAATGTTTTCTTTAGATTTTTCCATCTGTGATCATGACTATGATCACTATGTAATAATCCCCCCCCCCATCCTTTTAAGTGCTCTTGGCAAGTTTTGTCCTCATCAGTGAATCAGAAAGTGTGACTTCTTTTCCTGTTCCTAGAAGTGTTTGTTGATGGCTGGCATCATTTCTTTCTTAAGTGTTAGATTTCTCCAGCTGTGCTCTCTAGGCCTAGAGTTTTCTTTTGGGGAAAATTTAATTATAGACTTTATTTAAGAAGAAAAGGCTGGAAATTAATGAGTTTAGAGTCCATAAAGATATGTATTGTCTATTTCTAGAAATTAGGAACAAAGCAGCAAGTTAAACAGAAACAAGAAGATAAAAGCAGAAATTAGTGAAATAAAAATTAACATAAAAATAAGAGAATTGATAAGGCCAAATATAGTCTTTAAAATGATTTATAGCACCAAGTCCTTTGTTTCAAATAGTTTTTGTATTCTCAATCGAATTTTAAAAACAATTTGTGCCCCTGGTAAAAATGTTCAAATTTAATATCATAAAGTTGTCAAAGTGTCCCCTTAGGATACTTTAGTTTTAGTACTGGGGCTTGAACTAAGGATCTCAAGCTCTCTCTTTACTGACACTCTACCGCTTGAGCCATAGCTCCAATTCCAGCTTTTTGCTGATTAATGAGATAAGAGGTTTGGCTTTTTCTGCCCAGGCTGGCTTCCAACCTTGATCCTCAGATCTCAGCCTCTGGAGAAGCTCTCAAGAGGATTCTGCTATTATGTTTACCTTCTTTTTAACTTTGAGTTTAACTTGCTTTTTTCACCCACCTTTATTTATTTCTTTTCAATTTTGACAGTACTAGGGCTTGAACTCAAAGCCTTGGTCCTTGCTAGGCAGGTACCTAGTGACCACCTGAATCAGCTTTTCCTGTTGTGATGCAACTCATAAAACTGAGTGGCCTGGAACTGTGATTTCCCCCAGTCTTTACTCACCTAGGATTAAAGGTATGGTCTACTAGTGCCTGGCTTTTTCCTAACTTCTTAGAAGCTTAACTCATTAAATTTGGCCTTTTTTTCTCTCTTTCTCTCTCTCTCTCTCTCTCACACACACACACACACATAGCTATATATAAAGCTTTTAAGCATGATTTTTAGTGGCATCCCACAAATTTTGGTATGTAATTTTACTAATTCTGTACAAAACGTGTTAATCTCCATTGTGATTCCTTTTCTGTTCCAAACATTATTTGAAACTGTATTTCCTAACTTCCATAAATACAGAAATCACCTAATTATGGTTAGTAGTTAATAGCTTAATTGTACTGTGATAAAAAAATCATCACAGGATTTGAAATCTATAGTCTTGAAACCTATAGTCCTTTGCAATGTGTGGGGACTTACGTTTTTTAATACTAAACATGTATTAATAAGAACATGAATTCTACCATTCATATTCAGATGGTCTAACAATGTCCATTAGGCCAAATTTCTTATGGTGTGGTTAAAGTCTTATATTTTTATTTTTTGTCTTCTTGCTATATTACATAATAAGAGAACTACTTTGATGTCTTCCACAATAACTAGAGTGAAAAGTTTTTATCTCTCAAATTTTATGGTATAAGTTTTAGCTATGTTGTTAGGCACATAAAATTTAGAATATGTCAAAAAACGAACTTTACAACTTTGGTGGGGGGGGGGAGATGGGAGGGCAGGGATGGTAAGGGGAAACAAAGGAGGAGGCAACAATGCTTGGTAAGAAACGTACTCACTTCCTTGCCCATGTAATTGTAACCCCTCTGTACAGTATTTTCACAATAAAAAATTAATAAAAAATTAGAACTGTTATATCTTTTTAATGAATAGAAATGGTCATTAAAAAGTGTCTTTCTTTGGCATCCTAAGTGGACTTCTTAATAAGTAGTGCTTAGATGACTAGGTAACTATGGAAAAAGATAATATTGACTCTCTTATTCCTTATTCATGTCATTACCTCGGGTTTATCTATAAGGAATTTTGTTGTTGTTGTTTTGGCTATACCGGGGATTGAACCCAGAACCTTGAACATAGGCAACTACTTTACCACTGAGCTACACCCCAGCCCAATTCTGAAGATTTAAGTGTAAAACTGAAACCACACATATATTACAAGAAAATGTATGTCAGTCTCTTTATAGTGTGAAGGGAAGTATGATTTCACACATGTGGTTCTAAATGAAGAATCAACAAGGAAAGGATGATCAAAATTGCTTTAATGAACATAACAAAATAAAACTTTCCCATGGTAAAGTGAAAACAATAACAAATTGCACAAGAAAGTAGTTCTGGACTTATAACCAAGGGTTAATTGCCCAGGCATATAAAGTTCTTCTAAAGATAAATAATAATAAATCTGACAATTAAATTTAACTATATCCTGGAGATGGACCAATGTTTCAGAGAAAAAGAAATATAAGCTGGGTATGATAGGTATGCCTGCAATCCTGGCTAGTTGGGAGGAAGGAGTGGGGTAGATGATTTGAAGCCAACCTAGGCAAGAAGTGCAAGCAAGAGATGCCATAAAAGTGCAGGGGACTGAGCTCAGTGGTAGAGTGCTTGCTTTGCATGCATGAGGCCCTGGGTTTGATTCCTCAGCACCACATAAGCAGAAAAACCTGGAAGTGGTGCTATGACTCAAGCGGTAGAGCACTAGTCTTGAGCTAAAGAGCTGAGGGACAGTGCCGAGGCTCAGAGTTCAGGCCCCACAACTGACCCCCCCCCAAAAAAAAACCCAAAAAACAAAAGTGCAGGGGACCCAATTTTATCTCAAGCAATAAAACACTAAATGTGGTGGTGCACACCTGTCATCCCAGCTACATGGGAAGTGTAAATTAGAGGATCACAGTCCATGCCAGTCTAGATATGAAGGTAAGATCCTATCTCAATTATAACCAAAGCCAAAAGGGGTGGAGGTGTGGCTCAAGTGTCTTTAATCTCTCTTCTTTCTTGGATGGGGATTGGACACAAGGGCTTACACATGCTAGGCAAGTGCTCTACCATTAAGCTACATTCCTAGCCCTTAAGTTTGCTCTTAATAAGACCAATTAAATCAAAAGTCTATCCCCTTTTCAACTATCCAATTAGTAAAAGTTCAAAAATTTAACAATATGTTCTATTGGCTAGGGCCTAGGGAAAGTCACGCTTATTGATGGCTAGAGTTAATACAAAACACACAGCAATCCCTGTGGAGGAGAGTCTGAGGAAGCACAGTGAAATATTAATGATGCAATTATACTTTGATCCAGCAATCCCAAAGCCATACTTCTAAAACCATTAGATATATGTAGAAGGTTATTAATTGCAGCGCTATTTTTAATGGCAGAATCGTGGATATAATCTAAACAGAGCCATGGAATAAGAAAGTCTTTGTATATTATAATGAGCTCTAAGAATAGGTCAGAAAGCCTAGGTACACTGCTTACAGCTCACTACCACTCATCTATGGTAGGCAGGAATGAATACATATGTTTCTATTGCACTGAAAATCCATGGGATAAGCTATAAAGCTGAAAAAAGCTCACATATAGGGAAAGGATTTAGGATTCAATAAAGAAGTTAGGGCTTAAGAGCAAAGAGACAAACGGTACATGGTCTCCCTGATAAGTGGATGCTAAATCTAAAATGTTAGGTGATACGACAAAACTAACAGGACTTAAGAAACAAAGAACTCCCACTCATCTGGTAGAACCACTACTAAATATCCCCATGCTGCTGATCACATGTATGGTGTATATGTGTACACCGTTATATGTTATAGACTGTGATAGACAATTGGCTCCAGGAAAGTTAGAATGAACTTGTGACTTTAAATGAGCATCATTATTCCACAATACTGTGAAATTTGGGAAATTATGTAATCACTTAATCACAATTAAAAAAAAAGAACCTCGGGGAAGGTAGGGAGAGAAGGGATGGTAGGGGGAAAACAATGGAGGGGGTAACAATGCTCAATAGGAAGTGTACTCATTACCTTACTCATGTAACTGTAACCCTCTGTATAGTATCTTTACAATAAAAAATTAAAAAAAAAGAAGTTAGGGCTTTTTTTCCCCAAATATGTCTTATTTTATAGATTTGACTAGGAAGCCATGTAGACATTGTACACAATTATTTAAAAATGAGTACATTTTAAATAAAATGATACCTAAAATATGAATGCATTAGTGTGTGTGTGTGCGTGTGCACAGTATATACCACAGGCTGGCCTAGAACTCATGATCTTCCTGCCTCCTAATAACAGGAGATTACAGGCATGAAGCACCACACACAGCTAATACATTGTTTCCACCTTTTGACATTTGGTATTTCTATATTTGTATATTAAAGATTGTCTTCTATGAACAGTGGAGATTTGGATTTTAAGTCTCTGTGCATTTTGAAAAGTTTTGACTCTTAACCAGAATATCTGGTAAACTTTTGACATAATTTCTGGTGTATCTGGATTTTTCATCTCTATCTTAACATGTGCTTCCAATTTGTGCCACTTACCTCCTACTTCCCATTTTTGTACTATCTTCTCTATTCATTTCCTATTCTCTTATATGCAAAAGACGACAACATCTGTACTTTAACTCTTCTTAGATAATCCAAGATCTATAAAAATCTTAACTCCATTTATACCCTTCAAACATACATCCTACTCTTGTTATGTATTTTTATTCTAGATTTTTAAACTCAATGAAACATTGCTACTATTGTTTTGTTAATATCCATTTTATATGTATCTTACATGTTTGTATTTTCCTTGCTTTTCCTTTTTTTCCTTTTATTTTTTTTTTATTGTGAAAATACTGTACAGAGGGGTTACAATTACATGGGCAAGACAATTAGTACATTACTTATCAAGCATTGTAGGCTCTTCCTTTGTTTCCCCTTCCCATCCCTTCCCATCCTCCCCGCCCCCCCTCCCCCCTGCCCAATCCACCCCACTCTCCCCGCTCCCCTCCCCACTTTTCCTTCTTTTCTGAAGTTTCTGTCTGAGATGACTGTTTCCTTGAAGAACACAGACTACACATGGGGTTCATGAACATACAAATGATCTGTTAGTCACTTCCCTTATGAAAAGGTAAGATTAGGGTAGGAAAGATTTTCTTTAAAGATTATTGTTTTCATTTACATGTCTAAATTTTCTCTTGAACCCAAGTATTGGTGGCTCATGCCTATAATCCTAGCTACCTAGGAAGTAGGGATCTGAGGATCACGGTTAAAAGCCAGCTTGGCAGACAAATACAAGAGAGTCTTATCTCCAACTGACCAGCAAAATTCCAGAACTAGGGGTGTAATATAAGTGGTAGAGCACCAGCCTTGAGAAAAAAAAGCTAACGGAGAGATTGAAACCCTGAGTTCAAGCCCCAGTTCCAGTACATTAAAAAAAAATTCACTTGCTACCTGATTTTACCAACCTTGGGGTCACCTGATTTGAATGGAAAGTTGAAAACTTACTTTGCTGAGCTGTGACATAGCCCCATCCATGCTGTGATGATCACCAGGCCAGACAGCTCCCTGGAAAAGTTTCACATTTCATGATGTGAAGTGCCTGCACCTTACTCCCTTACCACTACGGGGAAAAGTACAACCAAGAAAACAAGCCCAGATAAATTTCATTATCTCTACTTGTCTGAGACCTCAGTGTTAGGCAGGATGAGCTCAAATCCGTATACATTTTTAGCAGGAGTTGGAGCCTGAAGGGAGATACATAGTTTGTAGCAAGAATCAGATTACTGTTGTAGTGCATATGTGCTTCTGGATATGTATTTAAAAGCACATGACTTTTACATAGGATTAAACGCAAAAAACAACAATTATCTTCTGTCAGTGCCACTGAAGGTCCTACTTGAAGCTCACCATAATTCCTGGGCTTAAATTGGAGGCATTCAACCTGTTTGGTTTACATCCCATATACAGTCCTAGCCAGGTTGACTCTCTAGTTTCCCACAGATGACAAATCACACCTTAGCACTGATGACTATTTCATAAGTTGGACTTGGAAAATAGCCGGGGGTAGAAAAGAAAGTAAATAGTCTCTCAGTAAGGCCAAGAGTCAAGGGTAGGAGGAGGGAAAGGAAGAGGTAGTAACAGGAGAGTAAAGGTTCATGGTGATCGGAGGAGATGACATGTGACACAGGAGGGTGAGGCTGGCAGAAGTGGTTATAAAATATTGACCTCAGGAGGCAGCTGTTCACATTTGAGGACTTTGACTTAGCCAGAGGTGAATGGAAGTGCTGACAGAGTTACTACTATCTTAGTAGAGGCTTAGGTCACTGTGTTGTACCTTGGCTTTGTTACAGGGAGGTCAAGGTCCAGCTGCCTACAGTAATAGAATGGAATAGGTAACGACTTTGGGTGTAGGTAATCACGGAATCTGATAGGTGGGTTTTGAATCCTGGCCCCATCATTTCCTCAGTTTCTTCAGCTTATTGAAGACGTGTTACTTTCCTTGCTTCTCGTGGTACAGTTGGGTAATTAAATCATCACTGTGCACAGTTAAACTGGCATTACAAAGAAATAAAGGGTTTCTTGGTTTCACCCCACCCATCCAAAGAACAAAAGTTACTGCTCACCTGCCTTCTTCTTCATGTAAGATGTTCTGTTGTGTGTGAAGCAGGAGATGGTACGCCAAACCTACAGCCCACACCATACAAAACACCATGTGTATTGCAGAGATGCTCTTCCAAATAAAGTTCCCTACAAATACACATCTTGATGCTATTAGTCACTGGAACACAACCAGAAACAATCTCTTAGTACCTGTCATGTCATAAACTGCTTTCAGGAAAGAGATTCTGAAGAGACAACGTAAAGGTTATAATGTGCATTACCTATAAACTTCACTGAACAACTTGTTTTTGGTTGTCTAGCATTTCCCATTTCCATGAGTAGTATCATTATTTTCTTTATGAGACTTACCCTTTCCACACCTCTTGTTCTATGTGGGCCATGATTTGATGCCATGATTTGTCTCAAGGCCAACAGATAGTGAAACAAGGCCAATAACTCACTTCTGGGCCTTTGGTAGTGAAGAAATGGGAGTCTCTTTTGTTGAGCACTGTTCTGTGAACTTGGAGCTGCACGGAGCACCAAGAATTACCCTGTGGAGCCTAGGAGTAAAGGGAGGGCAGCAAATGGTAGAAATAAGAGGTAGAGAGAAGTCTTGGGTGAGTCCTTTAGTGCCTACAGGCAGCATCACCCATAACTTTTTTTCAGTGAACATCACCAGTTTAATTACTTCTTAGTTGATAGTATATTTTAGATTATTTCTGTCTGGACTGTAATTGATGAAGCCCTAACTCATCCACTTTAAGGATGAAGATAAGAAATTAAGGGTCCTAAAAAAGGAGCCAAGGTATATAAGGAACTAGAATTTTCCCCATGAAGGTGAGAATCATCCAAAAGCCATTGGGAACATTCAAGCCCTCTTAGTAGAAGCTGTTTTAAAGAAAGTGAAGAATAATCTTTCAGGATTGACAGTCCTCATTAAAAAGAGTATTTTTTTCTAACAGACAGTTTTCTAGTTATAAAAGTGTTCAGTCTAAGAGTTTTTGTTTTTGTGTCTTTGTGCTGGTAACAGGCTGAACTCAGGGCCTCACACTCTTACTCACCTATGGCTGGTGCTTTACTTCTTGAACACATCTCCATTTCTGGGTTTTGAGTGACTTATTATAGATTAAGAGTCTCACATATCTTTTTTTCCTCCAGGCTGGCTTTGAATTGGGATCTTCAAATCTTAGTCTCCTGAGTAGCTAGGGTTATAGAAGTAAGCCTAAAGTTTGTTGAGAATTTCTCAGGACTATGAAAGGTAAGATCCTGTTTTCCCCAACACTTGGTCACTTGTATGCAAATAAACCAGTTATTTTAATTGAGCTCTTTATGTGTATACTCACTGGGAGATTTTTGTAAGGGGTTAAAAAAAAAAAGGCACAGATGCCGGGCACTGGTGGATCAGGCCTGAAGTCCTAGCTACTCAGGAGGCTGAGATCTGAGGATTGCAGTTCAAAACCAGCCTGGGCAGGAAAGTCCATGAGACTCTTATCTCCAATGAGCCACCAGAAAACAGGGAGTGGCACTGTGGCTTAAGTGGTAGAGTGTTTACCTTAAACTGAAAAGCTCAGGAACAGAGTCCAGGCCCAGAGTTCAAGCCCCCTGACCAACAACAATAACAAAAGAGGCACAGATTACAGAATAAACATACATACAAGACTCTGCTTTACAGGCATTCAGTTATTAGCAACCATCAAGTACCTACTATATGCCTGGTCACTCAAACACAGAGTGAATACTTGTGTCCACCTCAGATACATTGAAATCCTAACCCTAAGGTGATAGTATTATGAGATACTACCTTTGGGGGGCGGTAAGCAGTTCATCTGAGTGGAACACTCATTAATTAGATTAGTGCCCAGGAAAAAGGCCTGAGAAATCTCTGTGTGTCCTCTACTGTTGTGGAAGAACACACAGCAAAAGGGCTGTCTCTGATGGAAGCAGTCCTTCATCAGAGGCCAAACTTGCTGATGCCTTGATCTTGGACTTCCCAGCCTCCAGAACTGGAAGAAATCCATCTCTCTTGTTTATAAACCTCCTACTCTATGATATTTTTTGTAACAGCAATTTAAATGGATTAAGGCACATGTAAGCTAAAGTCATACAAAGATGCATGGGCTATAATTCTGCTCAAGAGAGATTTATAGCTAAGTGAGAAATGGATATAAAAGTATGCAATGTATTGCTGTAGATTTTATGATAGTATACTAAGAGATTTGTTATTGACATTATAGACAGATTCTATTCACAAGTGGCAATTCAGACACATAGATTTTAAATAAATTCAAAATAAGAAAGGAATTAAGGTGTGTGGTATTGCTTTAAGAAAACTTTGCAAAGAATTATAAATAATAAATATGTAATATGTATCGATTGCCACTGAGTTTAGTGGCTTAAGAAATCAGTGCAATGGCTAAAACCCTTCTCTCTTATGGGCTAACCTGTACAGCAGATTCCATATCAGCCTTTGAAGTCCTAGATCCAAATTAGTAAGTATAACAAGTCCTTCCTAAAGATGAGTAAGGATGATTTGGAGTAGATGAACTACTCTTATAATCAGAAATTAGAAGCAGTGCTTTATAGAGTCCTGGGAGTTGGGTAGGCAGGTTCTCAGGAATTATCCTAAGGAAATCTGATTTGGTGGCTATGCATTCAGAATTCAAGGTTCATACCTGTGACGAGAGGGTTCAATCCAACAAGCAGAGTCAGTACTGCAGGTATCATGTATACCACCTGTTAGCAGAAAGAGAAGAAATACCTTGGTTAAGAAGTATGTCAAGATGCACGATGTGTGGAGATATCCAGAAAGTAAAGAAAGTTGACATCAGTTGTCGTCAGCTCCATGATTTTCTTTTAGGTTTTAGTAACTTTTTATGAAGTAGCTACCTTTTCTTATATAACTTGATCACCATGCCAGCTTGGACTCTTGCCTGCTTCCCTCCTAAATAGTCTAGTAAACTAATTGTACAATGTTTAGTTTAATTCAACACACAGCCACTGAAGACCATGCAGCTATTCCTAATACTACCATGCAGCTATTCCTAATACTACCCTTGTCTACCAGCTATTACCATAGCTGTTCCCTGAGATCATGTGGGCCACAGTGCTGAGGAAGAGATGATTGGGTGTGATTCAGGGGCATGACAGGCAATGTCAGAGTGTGATACTACTGCACTAAAAAATTCCCCCCAAACCTAACTAGAATTTCTCATTATAATTTCCACTGTTTTCACTTGTTGTTCATTCACGCAGTCAATATAATCCCAAAGCCTAAGCATTATCTCCTCTATGACACTGTGCAGTCTTGTGCATCTGTGTTGAAAGAAACTGAGGACAAAGCTGGTTGCTAGTGTCTTATGCCTGTAATCCTAGCTACTCAGGAATTCAGATCTGAGGATCACAGTTTGAGGTCAGCTTGGGCAAAAAAGCTTGTAAGCCTCTTATCTCCAATTAACCAGTAAAAAGCTGGAAATAGATATGGCTCAAATGGTAGGTGTTAGTCTTGAGCATTACGCTAAGAACATGAGGACCTAAGTTCAAGCCCCCAGTACACACACACACACACACACACACACACACACACACACACACACAAACTGTGCAAAATTCAAATGTCTCAAGACATTCACGGGACAATCCCCTCCAAAGGGCTCGAGTCACAGCAGTGATGAACATTGTAGGTTTTATGGGCTTTAGTTGGTTTCTTAAAAATAACTCTGAATCAACAGAACCATTAACCTTAAGCCTGCCTTTGCCTACTCAACTGTTTGCTAGAGTTTCTAGCTAGAAACTCATGAGGAAGGTTTGGTTGATAGAACACTCCAGAACAGCGTCCTCACTTCTGACATCTATTCAAAGAGAATATGTGACTGCTCCTTGGTAGCCATGGACAATTGGTTTCTTCACTGCACCTGCCCCCTGAGGATACTAAACTCTAAAGATGCTCAAATATTTGCATAATAACCTACACACTTCCTTCTTATGATTGCTATCATGGTTAGTGATAATGCATGTTAAATGTTCAGCACACTGAGGCACTGGGAAAATGATAGGACTCATAAGTGTGGTATGATTAAGGGGATGAGGATTGCTGGCGTTTCAACGGGAAGAACTATCTCTGGAAAGTTTAGCAGTTACACACATAAACACACTTTGTATTAGGAAATAAAGGTTTGATGTTTTAAGTTTTTCCAGCAGGAGGAGAGGCAACCCGATCAACCTGTGTGATTTGTGCACTTTACACAACTCTACCAAATTAGGGGGACATTTTTTTTAATTTGAAAGGGGCCCCTACTCACCACCCACAGCTCTGCATCTGGATCGTTAACCTGGAACACGAAAACATCACCATGTTAGTGGACATCTGGATCATTGACCTGGAACACGAAAACATCACCGTGTTAGTGGACATCTGTTCCATTTTCTAGGTTTGGTTTAGCTCTTTCTATTCATTTGCAAATAGCCAGACGCTGCAGCATTCATAGTCTAGCAACTCTGGACTGCTGGGCTCCAGACTGAATGCAGCAGGTGGCTCTAACACACCCACAGACTCCCCCGCCCCAAGAATTGCCTCAAACTCCTGAATGGGTGCATTCTAAGGACTCTAAGGACGATCCCACAAGCAGACCAGACAGGATGAGGTCAGGCATGATCGGAAAGGGTTTTGCTCCGGGTCTCCCCGTCTCCCCTCAGGCCGAAGGGCCGGGCAGCTTCCCTCACGGTCCCATCGGAAGTGACAGTGGCAGCCTGGGGTCCCCCAAAACGTACCCCCACTTCTGGTCCTCCCGGCACCCCCGAACGCCCCTGCGGCCCCGCAGCCAGGCCCCGCAGCCAGGCCTGGAGTCCCCCGGCCGCACGCCAGCCCGGCTGACCTGCACGAAGGCGGCCAGCGCGAAGAAGGCGGCCATGAGCGCGTTGCAGGCCCGCCACAGTGCGCGCGCCCCGGGCACTGCCGCCTGAGGCGCCATGGCTCTGGAACCCGCCCGGGAAGAGACCGGGGGATGGGACGGGGGGCGTGGCCGGACACAGGGGGCGTGGCCGGACACAGGGGGCGTGGCCGGACACAGGGGGCGTGGCTTTTGGACGTGACCTAGGCCCCGAGCTAAGGCCAGGGGCGGGGTCTGGTGGGACGTGGGCGGAGCGAGGCTCGGGGCGGGGCCTCGGGGGCGGGGCCTGGCTTCTGTTGGCCTTCTCGCGTTCTTGGCGGTCTTTACCTCAGTGGCTCGCTTGGCATCCTCTCCAGATGACCTCACTACCTTGAGGCGACTTAACCCTCGCCAAAGCTGTGGCCCTAGGCCTCACTCTGCAGCTGTATCCAGACTTCCCCTAGGGCGAGAAGCGTGTCACAGGTGGGGAAAGCGAGTTTCACAGGGCCTAGAGGTGGGATTCCATGGTGGTTGGTGGAAGGAAGGCCTGTTTGAACCTGGCCAGGTCTAGATCCAAAGCCCTGTTCCACCTAGGCTAAGGTTACCTTCCTCACATGAAAATGAACCCCAGGAAATGAAAAAGAAAGAGAAAGGGAAAAGCAAAGGAGAAAAACGAGACGTGTGTATATGTTTTTCTGGTTAGTATTTATGCATTTCTTTCCCAGAGCTCAGGAACTTTCAAAGGCCTGTAAGCATTATGGTAATTTCTAGAGAGATGCCAGTTACATCAACATCCGATATGGTTCACAGCTTCTATACAGACAGCCTCGTTTATCTTCAGGGCTTTTATTATAAAAGGTATTTACATATTATACATATTTACAATTCTCCCTCACCAGCAAAACCAACAAAATTTCCAACACACGTTGCTCATGAATTTCTTATGAACGAAAAGACACTGAAATATTCACTGTTCTCTCTCACTTGTTACAGTCTTTTTTCATTTTGTAATTTACCCATCTGATGAATTCCTCTCTAGGCTCATTTACACATCCATAGAACTCATCATTTTTGCCCTTAAAGAGTCTTTATTGCTTCAAATCATAAGCTTGGGTGCCTGTCCCCCTTTCGTTTTAGCTGAATCTCCTCAAACTGTGTAGAAGAATCTTTCTTCCCATTTAGTTCCATCCCTCTCAGAGAAATACTCAATTTTAAGAATGTCTGGGGCAAGATGTAGATTTTCCAATTTGGCTAGATGGGAGGCCTAGGTAGAGTATTGCAATCAGAGGCTGGCACTAGAGGAAGCTATCTGGAAAAAAAAATGAACAAATATGGAAAGGACTGGGGGCATAGCTCAAGTGGAAGAGCACTTGTATAGCATGTGTGAGGCTTTGAGTTCCAACAAACAAAAGTGTCTGGCCTGCGGATTTGGTGTGCATATTGGTGACTGGATACATTGGCAGTGGTGTGGCTGGACAGCCTCTGTCTGGAGTTCTGAAAGACTCTTTGGAATACCACCAATAATCAGAACTGAGGATGGGAGACAAGCCACGGTCCCCCTGTGGTCCTGTTTATTAAATGAAAAGAGTAATTGGGAGAGGGCTTCTCATGGGCTGGAATGGGCCCATCCCCTATTCTTTTGCTGAGGTTCTGCCACCATTGTCTCAGAATGTCAATGTATTTGGAACTAAGGATTTTTACAGAGGTGAACATGTCAAAGTGAGTTCATGAGGGGTGGTGCCTATTTCAACAGACTGGTGTCTGTTGAGAAGAGATGCTAAGTACCTATAGGGGTATAACAGGAAGGACCACATGAGGACATAGGAGAAATTTGAAACTGCAAGTCAAGAGAATGGCCACAGAGGAAACCAGACCTGCAGATAGATACCTTGATCCTTGGACTTCAGCCTTTCCATCTGTGAGAAAATGAAATTCTGTTGTGTAAGTCCTGCTCCCAGTTTGTCATGCTTTGTTAATATAGAGAATAATTACAGCACCTATGAAGGAAGAGTGGTTTGAGGTGCTGGTAGGCTGTTGTGTGTTCTATAAGCACCTTGGAATGTTCTACTGTTCACTATTGTCTGGGATTTTCGGGGTCACTGCAGCCAGCATTTGGTGTTTTTGCCTAAGAAAGAGTTATTTTTCTTGCTTCTAAGTCCAACTCTTGATTATTGGGGTCATCACTTCCCACTATTAGCACATGTAGAGTACAGGGCCATCTCAGGATTAGGTAAGTGGCCATACATTGACAGTTGTTTTTTTACCCATTCTGACCACTGAAACTGGGTGTCAGAACATGAGTCAATTGCTCAGATTTACTCCTAGGACCTATATTAGTAGGGTTGCTAGATAAAATAAGTTAAATTTGCATTTCAAATCAATAATGAAAAACTTTCAGGTATAAATGTGTCCCAAATATTGGCTAATTCTGGTAATCCTGGCTGGACTAGAAAGCTGTGGAATGTATAGTGTGATCCTGGAGGTATGAGAGAAAGTTTTTCATGGAGAAAGCCTTGCTGAATATAGAGAAAGCAGAGCTGAGATACCAGAAAGGGTTGGAACCTGCTGATATCACTGGAGGTTTTGCATCTTGCCATGCCTGAAGCTGGGAATTACCATTCCAAGTTTAGTCTCTTTTCTGCCTAAGCCTGTGTGGTCCAGACTTTTGTCAATGGCAACAAAGAACAATGACGTGTCAAGTCACTATTAAGTCCTTGAAATCTTCTAAAGCCTGCTGTTGCAGGTTTGTGCAGACTGTCTAGAAATGGTAGAAGAAAGCAAGCAAGCTCAGGCTAAGAAACAATGAAAACAAATTTAAATGGATCCAGTATGATTTCTGCTTGAGGAATGATTTTGGTTTTTCTTTTTAATGAAAGACAGTAAGGTTTTGGAAGGAACAAAGGCCTGTCAAAGCTGGCTTCCTTTTGTGGAAAGGATGGTACAAAGAACTTGTCGTGCTAGGCTCTCCCAGCTTGATCAGAGACAACATCATAAAATCAGTCAGAGGCACTGGTGTGAGGGGAGACAGACCAGCTTCTCTGCCAGAACCCAAAGGTAAGGACAGGACATAAACACCTGTCTTCTGAGACAGATGTCTAGGCTAACTGTATAGGGGGTGATGTGGGCTGAAAGTCAGTTCACAAGCTCCATTCTCATTTTGCTGTGATTCTACAGTAATAGTTCTAGAGAACTCTCCCCCCCCACACACACACTCCTGTGTGTAGAGAACAGAGAAAGTGTTGATCTGCTGGCTCAACACCAAGCCTGGTGTGTTTCTAGGTGTCTATTGATAGAATGCAGTCTCTTGTAGAGACTGTGTCCAGCATCTGCCTTGCCAGCTATAGTCAGCTCTCCTAGAGTGTGGGGGCAGGGTGGGCCAAGTCTGAAACGGAGTCATCACTTGTGAGTGGATCTTGTTCTCAGCTGGGTGTTCTAAGTATGCATGCTGGTGACAATCACAAGATGACATGTTGGAGGAACAGGTACAGGGCTCAGGAGTTCCTGCCTATGCTAGTTACTGCCCCATCTGCCCAGCAGGTCAACCAACAAGTACCAGGCATTCATCTGTCTAGTCTTTGCTGGCCCCATGTGAAGGAAGTATTGGAGATGATAGCAGTTAGAGAGAATGATGGAACAGTTCTACTCTGTGTCACAAAGGCTACTTTTAAAGTGTCTCAAACCAGATACAAATGCTACCACCCCAGCAAGGATAGGGACACATTCCTACAAAGCCCATCTAGGTAGCAAAACTTAGTTCCAATGATGAAAAGCTAACTCAGATTCATTGTCAACCAAAGACATCTGGTTCAAAGAATGTTCCTCCCCCCCATGCCTCCTTTGGCCACTGGAAGGAGAGTAACTTCAGTGTGCCCTTTTCACCAGTGTGAAACTCTCACTGGACTATTGGTTTTATACATTTATTACCCATTCAGTATTTCCTATGCTCAAGCGCTGAGCTCATAACTGAAGATGTGACTAGACATAGACACACCATCTTTGACTCTGTGAAGTTGATAACAGAAGGCTAAATTACACAAATAATTGGGCAATCAGGCAGGGAACTGTGAAGGAAGAGACAGGGAGTACTGCTGTAGGACGTGCTTAGTAGTTAGGGGGTCTGACTTCTTCTGAGAGGCCTCAGAAAGCTCCCCAAGAGCGTCTCAGCTATAAGCTGAGGGGTGAGTAGAAGAAAGGGAGTTAAAAGTCATGAATCAAGCTCCAGGCAGATTGATGCTGGTATGAAGAGGCCTTGGGGTCTGAAAGTCACAGGGCCAGGCAGTGATGGAGGAGTACCAGTGGGGGGAAGTGGAGGCTAGCAAGGTACAGGGGTGCTGAAGAGCACTGGGTACTGAGCAGGGGTCACATGTTAAGAGGCCTGCTTGGGCTGTGGTGAAGAGATTGTACCAGAGAGAGCCCAGAAGAGAGACAGGATTGGCTAAGAGGCACTTGAGGACAACCAGAAAAGTAATGATGCTGGCTGACTAGCAATGACCCTGGAGAGCAGGGAGCTCAGATGATCAGGTGGGGAGATAAAACCAACAGAGCTGTAAGTCAGAAACTTGAAACATGCCTCTGTTCTCTATCTGATGACAAAATTTAGTTGTCAAGCCTGCTTGGCTAAGGAGAAACTAGAAGAGACAGCAAATGCATAGTAGAAATGGCAGACCCCTTTGTCTCAATGGTGGCTGCCTTGGTTCCATAAAGAACCCTAGACTGCCAGCCTTTGTTACTGGCTTATCTGGTGTCAGGCGTATTTCTTTAGTATCTTTTGTTGGCAATGACAATGTTCTCCTACCTTTCCTTGTGATACTTAGCTTTTGTCTTTTACTGATTATTTGGCATTAACACATGCTGTTCATACTTCTGGATTGGATCACAAATTATAGGAGGTGTATCTGATGTACCTGGGTATCATCTGCATCCAATGGATGGGTGAGAAAGCATTTATATGCTGTGTAAATGAAGGAAGAGAGGCAGGCGGCATAAATGAATACAGTCATAATATTCAACATATACATGTGAATGGAACCGGGTATCTTGAAGGCATGGATGAGTTTGGGATAGATGGGGGAAAACAATGAAAGGCATGATATTGATCAGGATGCATTATGCTCATAAACTAACTTGTTGACTTGAAACCACTTTGCACAACTAAAGATAATTAAAAGTAAATGAATAAATGTTGGGTTTGAGGGTGAGTGATGTACTAGTTAATATGTTTTAAGTTTACCCATTAGGCAATATGCCAAGTACTGTTAAAAACATATATTAACCATTTCATGTTTGCAACAGATCTATTAGATAGATAATATTATCCTCATTTGAAATGGATTGAGAATTAATGCATCGGCTAGCTTCCTCACTGTCCACTTTTATGGGCCTGCATTCTAGCTTGGTTTGCTTGCTGATATCTGGTAATTTACCAGAGCCAGGCTGGCTTTTGACTGATTATTTTGGAGATGGAATCTTTGGACTTTTCTAATTGGGCTGGATTTGGGCTGTGGTCCTTGGATCTCAGCTTTCTGTGTATCTAGGATCACAGGTGTGAGCTATCACCACCAATAGAATTTATTTTTGATGTGTACATAAGATACAAAATTGTACCTATTAATGGGTATTGTGGGAATTTTTTTGGTATAAATGTGTACATTATGCAATTGTGTCAAATATTTGATATTTCTTTTTTTAAATTTTTTTAATTTTTGGGTCCGGTCGTGGGGCCTGAACTCTGGGCCTGGGCGCTGTCCCTCAGCTTTCAGCTCAAGGCTATTGCTCTACCACTTGAGCCACAGCACCACTTCCAGCTTTTTTTCTTTTTGCTTATGTGGTGCTGGGGAATTGAACCCAGGGCCTCATGCATGCAAGGCAAGTGCTCTACCACTGAGCCACCTTCCCAGCCCCAATATTTGATATTTCTTTATGGGGAAACACGCTGAATCCTTTCTTCTAGCTTTTTGAGACAAGTCATACACCATCCGTGTCTATAATCATAGTGGGTGACAGCACATTAGAACTTCTTACTCCTACCTAGCTACCATTTATTGCTCATCAAGCAACCTTTCCCAGCTTCTCTTCACTTATTCCATTAAACCTTAAGAGAAGTAAGTGGGGGTGGATATTGGGCTTTCCCAAGTCCATGGAGATGTCTCCTATGGGTTTATGAAAGTAACAAGTAGAGCATCTAGTTCTTCCAAGAGGAAGAATAAAAACTATTTTCTTTCTATGAACCCAAGGCACCTAAGGTCTCCTGAAGGTTGCAGGCCTACTTCAACACCATTTTTGCTCACGTCTTAGCTGTTTGAATGACCAGGAAGATTTCCATACATATACTTGTTTTTCCAAGCCAGTTAGGTGAAGCTTTATTTAGAGGCAGAAAGACAAACGAAGTGACTTTGAAACTAACATCTCAATTTTGACTTTCTGATATAGGGTTAGGCTGTTGGAATTGTGTATGTCCACAAGATGGCAGACTTCTGCTGTCAACTTGGCCATGTGGGTGGAGAAAGGAAGGAGAAGGGAAAAATATAGGCTTGAACCTTCCCTTGGCCCTTTCAGCTTAGAATTTCTAGATGAAGATAAAGTTAGAACCAGCCTGAAGTGAAGAAATACAAACAGAACATTGAACAAGGGATATTTTGTGTTCAAACAGAGGGGTTTAAAGGAAAGAGCTAAGCTTAAACTTGTTTGCTGGAATCTTATTCTAGGAAAATCAGATATACTTGAGAGGGAAAAAAAATCACTTCTTCTAATATAGGAATAATTTCAAAAGTGAAATCATGACAATATGTCTCCACTATTGAATATTTATGTAAACTGGCTGCTACTCTTTTTTCTCTTCTTGACATCCTTGAGAGCCATTCTGGATTTTGCATTTCTAAATCTAAATTCCAACTCTCCCTACTAAACCCACAGCAACAGGGTGTCTCAGCCTCTTCCTTCTTCTCTTCATGAATGACAGGATTAACCATAAAACCCTTCTTCGTATCAGTTCTTTAATACTGTTATAGTAATTCTTTGTGAACTTCTTGGCTCAAGACTAGAGAAATTCTTTTACAGTTCTTGAAGCTGAAAGTCAATGTGTTGGTAAGGGCCTCAACTGTATTGCCCTTTGCAGCTTCTGGTGACATCTGTGGCCACATCATTTCAATGTCTTCCTCTGTCTTCACTTGGCTTTCTCTGTCTTAGTATTTTCTTCTCTTCTGTCTCTTACAAAGAGAATTATCGTTGGCTTTAGGATCACCTGGAAAATCTGGGGGCCTGTGAGTTAATTGCATTGTCAAATGTTTTTCTCTAAGTAGCAAGAAATACTATGAAAAACGGTAATTGGCATTATTCCTGCAATATTTTCCAATCCTCATTGCAATTTTGTATAGTGCAATTACTATGTAGAAACTTTTAGGGATTTTTACTTCCACTTGATGAATATGAATAAGGAAATGGCTAGGTAAGTGACCCAAGGTCACCCAGTTAGTTACAGGTGGAACTGAAGTAGAAATCCAGAACTCTCAGGTTATCAAAAGTCCTGGATCCTAATAGCTCAGAACTAGTTAGCTTTAGATAATAAAAGCATTCTTACAAAAGTAAAAACATATCCTAACAAGGAATTCATTAGGGAAGAGCAATTTTCTTTATTTAATAACTATTGCAATCAATAACAAAATGGACAAATGATGGAATATTACATGATATTGCACCCACAAATTGGAGCAGTGCTGGTGGCTTATGCCTGTAACTCTAGTTACTCAGGAGGCTGAGAGCTCGGGCAGAAAAGTCTGTAGGACTCTTTTCTCCAATTAACCAGCCAACAGCTGGAGGTGGAGTTGGTGGCTCACCAGCCTTGAGTGAAAAAAGCCAAGTGAGAGCACAGGGTTCGGTGTTCAAATCCCAGTCCTAGTACCAAAAATAAAAACAAAAATCATTATGCTGAGTGAAAAGAGCCAGACACGGATGAGCACATGACCGTGTGACTCTATTTGTGAGAAATTCTGTAACAGTCAAAGCCATCCAAGGTGAAATGAATTCGATCAGCAGGAGAGGGGAATAGTGGGGTAAGAGCTACAGGAAGGTTATGAGGGCACCTGCAGGGATACAGACTGCTCTGCATCATCGGGGAGGGGTCAGTTATTGCATGTGTTTGCATTTGTTCGCAAGCAGCATTTGTATACACAAGTTGCTGATTTCTCTGTTTGCAGAGTGCATCACACAAATAAGTAAATATTGAACTGTAGTTAATGATATGCACACTGAAGTGTTTCTTTTCAGAGTAAAGTGTACCAAAGGTTGAGGCTTAAAAATAAGATGGATTGATGGTGGCCAGAGGGAGGTATGGATGGATAGATGTGGGATAAACTGTGTAGATTTGAGTGTGGGAGCTGGGGTGGATGGATGCTTATTGCATAGTACTTACTTTGTTCAGTGTTTGGATATTTTCGTAATACAATGTAAAACAAAACATGAGAAGTTGAAAATGTATTTCAAAAGTTGTTAATGTACGTTGTAATCAGTGAGACAATCCAAAGCTCCATGGGTAGAAAATTGTTTGTTGTTGCTTTATATTACATAGCACCCCCCCCCCATCCACAGGGATATGTTTCAAGCTCCACAATAGATTCCTGAAACCCTGGATAGTACCAAACCTTATGCACACTATACTTTTTTTTACATATATGGAGCTATGATAAAATGTGTAACTTAGATGCTAGAAGAGAGCATTAACAAGAGTCATGCATAAGGGCTCATGCCCGTAATTCTAGCTACTCAGGAAGCTGAAATCTGAAGATCACAGTTCAAAGCCAGCCTGGGCAGGACAGTCCATGAGACTCTCATCTCTAACTAACCACCCCAAACCCCGAAGTGTAGCTGTGGCTCAAGTGGTAGAGCATAGAAAGCTCAGGGACAGTGCTCAGGCCCTGAGTTCAAGCTCCAGGACCAACACAAACAGAGACAGAGAAGGAGATAGAGACACATAGAGAGAAATAACTGATACCAAAATAATTGCAGACATTTTACTGTAATAGAAATTATGTGATTATGGCTCAAACAAATAATGTTTCCACACTACAGTTTATCAAGATAACAGAAACTGCAGAATAAAGTTGCAGGTACAGGCGAACTACTAACAGAGAAGAGGCGGGAGTGTAGGACCCTGGTGGGAGGAACTCAGAAGAGGAGGTAGCTGGTGAGATCCTTTTCATGGTAGAGAGGCGATAGACTAGCAGACCAGACATTGAGGGCAGCCAGTCACTCCCTGGGGCCTCACAGGTAGCAGGAATTGGCCCTCAAAACTTGTTTCCCCTTCCAGTACAGTTAGGAAAGCTAATGTTTTCCCTCAGAGCTACATTGAGAGCAACATGAAATTGCAGAGCTTCTGCATGGCAAAGGACATAGCTAGCAAGATCAATAGAAAGCCCACAGATTGGGAGAAGATCTTCACTAGCCATACAACAGACAAGGGTCTCATATCTAAAATATACCTGGAACTCAAAAAATTAAATCCCCCACCAACAAATCTTCAAAGAAACAACTGCCCAATAAATATGCGGGCTAAAGACTTAAAGAGAAACTTCTCTGAAGAGGAAAGAAGGATGACCAATAGACACATGAAGAAATGCTCAACCTCCCTAGCCATAAAAGAAATGCAAATCAAAACAAATGCAAATCAAAACACCCCAGTTAGAATGGCTATAATCAAGAGCTCTAATAACAACAGATGCTGGAGGGGATGTGGACAGAAGGGAACCTTACTGCATTGTTGGTGGGAGTGTAAACTTGTCCAACCACTTTGGAAAGTAGTATAGAGGTTCCTCAAAAGACTCTACATAGAGCTCCCCTATGACCCAGCAATCCTACTTTTGGGCATTTACCCAAATGATCACAAACAAGATCATACTAAAGCTACCAGCACAACTATGTTTATTGCAGCATTATTTACCATAGCTAAGATATGGAACCAACCCAGATGCCCCTCAGTAGATGAATGGATCAAGAAAATGTGGTATATATACACCATGGAATTCTATGCCTCCATCAGAAAGAATGACATTGCCCCATTTGTTAGGAAATGGAAAAACTTGGAAAAAATTATATTAAGTGAAGGAAGCCCAAAGAAACATAGATCCCATGGTTTTCCTTATTTGCAATAACTAGTATATGTCTGAGACAAGCAAGAAACAATGGTCAGATAAGTTGATGTTAGGTGAGATGAACCCCAAGATAAGGACTCAAATGTTTTTTCTTTCTTGTGATTGTTTCTATCATATTTATAAGATGATTTCTTTGTTGCTTTGTATGTCCCTCCCCCACGGTATAACCCCTGCTTTCACTGTATTTAATGTTGGCATAATTTGTGGAGGGGAAGGGAAAAAACAAATTGTTTATAGGGATACAGGTAGACCCATTGCAACAATGAGATGTACAAGTCGTTATGTTGAAAAACAAACTTTACAACTTTGGTGCAGCCGGGAAGGAGGGGGAATGGGAAGGGATGGAAAGGGGAAACAAAGGAGGAGGCAACAATACTTTATAAGAAATGTTCTCATTATCTTGCCCATGTAATTGTCTCCCCTCTGTATGGTATTTTCACAATAAAAAAATAAATAAAAATTTTAAAAAAGCCCTGTAAGGGCTAAGAGTAAAGACAATGCGAATGAAACACCAGGCTTATGCTTAGAGCTGGGTCAAGCTCTTTCTAGAAGAACTGCATGCTGACACATCCCACTTGGGCAATAATACTCTCAGGAGCTGCATGTGTGGCTTGCCCTGTGCAGAGGTATGGTAATTTTGATGACATCTAGGATGTGTACCATCTGATCTAGTTCCCAATCCTGATTTGTTATGTATTCCTGGAGCACATTCTCGAACAACTCTTGGCTTTCATTTCCTTAGCTGTAAAAATGGAGACCATGGCATTTAGTTGGCAGGGTTGGTATCAGGGTAAAAGATTATGAGGTTCAAGTTCTGCTGTGCTTTATCAAATCCATGATCATCCCTCACCTGCTCCATTTGCTTCATTCACCCATGGCTTTGAATGTAGTTGATAAGGCCCTCCTTCTTGAAACACAGCCAGCCCTTTCCATCCTTAGTTTTTGCATCAGCTGATTCAGTCATGTTTCAAAAATAGTGGCAGGCTGGGTGTGGTGGCGTATGCCTATAATCCCAAACAGAGCAAGGAAGACTGCAGTTAGAGGCCAGCCAAAGCAAAAAGTGAGTGAGATTACCATCTTTCTAACAAATAATTCAGGCAAGTTGGTATGTGTCTGTAATCTCAGCTACTTGGGAGGAATGGGTAGGGAGGATCAAAGTCCAAGGCTGGCCTGGGCAAAAGCCCGAGACCTTATCTAAAATAACAAAGTGAAATGGTTTGGACATATGCTCAAGTAGTAGAGCATTTGCTTAGCACGCACAAGGCCTGGAGTTCAAACATCAGTACCACCAAAAAAATCAAAGGAAGAGCTATTTGTTAGAACTCTGCTGGAACACTCGGCAATTAGTTCTGCTCAGATATTGGCTCTTCTTATCTCACTAGACAAATAGAGGTACTGCTGGCAGGAAAAAGAACCTTTGATCTCTGACAGGAGACTTGTTTTATGCCCCTCACCAAAAAAAAAAACTGAATTATGTTCTGTGTAAGTATATTTTTAAGACATCATAGTTGGTGGAAAGAAGCAGGATTCCTTTATCAGAAAAGAGATTGTACTCCCTACAATAATACAGCTAATTTTGAGTGCCTACATTGCTGATAACTGAGCAATGGTGTTTAATGAAGTTTAAATACCTGATGGAAAGGCACAAGACAGGGAGAAAAGCAGACAGAGAAACACAGGAAAATACGTGACTACAGAGGCCTAAAAGGAGAGTGGAAAGAGAGAGAGAGAGAAAGAAGGAGAGGGAGAGGGAGAGGAAGAGGGAGAAGGAAAGGGGGAGGGAGAGAGAGAAGGAAGGAGGGAGAGAAAGAAAGGAGGGAGAGAGAAAGGAGGAAAAGAGAGAGTGAAAGAGGAAGAAAGGGAGAGGGGAAATGGGTGAAGAGAGGGAAGAAGCAGGGAGGGAGAAAGGTGAAAAAGAGAGAGAATGAGGGATTAGAGAAAGAGGGTAGAGGAAGCATAGAGAGAGAATCTTAGATGATATAATTGAGTTACTGAATTGAGTCTCATTTGCAGCTAAAACTATCTCTAAACCCCTAAGGTATTTTTCTAGCTACGACATTTCTTTAGTGAGTTTCAGTTGGGTTCTTTTACTAGGTCACTTGCAGCCCCCAAATTTTTGACACAACTAGTCTGCTACCATTTAAGGGGAGGATTGCTGTGTCCCATGGAACAATAGTTATCCTGGTTCGGTGCCCTGCTATGGGGCTAACATGGGGCAGACAATTAAATATGCAACACAATAAACTGTGGCCATGGTACTGTCACAAAACAGGGTAGAAGAACCAATGGACTCCTTTTTTTTTATAATCTGGTATTTCCATATTGTTATGTATGCCCATGCCTAGAAAAACATTGCAGGACTAGGACTACTGTGTATCGTGGAAATATGATCTGCTTGCTGCTTTATTTTTGCAATGAACTTTAATTACTCTAATAATTGAGGATGGAAATGCTATTAAAACCAAGATGATAAGCATGGTAAGCATTATACTGGGAGAGGTATTGGATGCTGTTAGGAGCACTTAGCAGGCTCTGGCTCTGGGCAACTGCATGATTGTGAAGGGAGTAATGGAGAAGGTTTGATGAGGGTCTTTTGTGCATAGAGACCTCACTGCCTCTGCCTAAAAAGATCCACCCTTGAAGAGAAGGGAAGCCAGGTGCAGGGACTTGCCACCCACTCACCCCTTCCCCAAATTATCTGGCACTAATTTGACCAGGAAGGGCATTTCCCTAGATCACTCCTCTGCTTTTGCAATGGAGAAATGGTTGCTGGAAGCACATGGCTCCTTTCTCTCAAGGGCTCCAGAGGCTGAACATTAAGAAACCATTGCAAATAGAGTAATTGCTCAGAATGAGCATTAATGTCCTATTAAAAAGACTCTGCTGCTGTGGCTGTAACCTCTAATTCTGCAGCTGTTTCCTGAGAACCATGTTAATGCGATTTGAGCTAATTCCCTCCTTGCTGCCTGGGGGCTCAGGCCAGAATGGCTAAGAAGGAGGCTCTTGCTCTCCTTCTGTGTTGGCAGACGTGCAAGAATTCTTCTCTTCTCTTCCTGGAAGGGGTGTTCTGGAGGCTCTGGCATCAGGCAATCATCAATCAGCCCTAAAACTGCTGTTGATTGTCCACTCTGTCCTTAACTGGGAGCTAGGTTCCAAGGAGGGGGAGTGCTAGATCCAAGAGACTTATTTCATCTTATTAAGTGCCTTTGAGGCATTGGCATTTGTCTAAAAAGTCAGGACAACTGTGGCGAAGAAATGAAAGAATCAGAGAACAGCACCAAACAGAATGTACTCTTATTAATTTATTCCTTCTGGGTGTTGGGGGATATGTGGGTGAGTTAGACTGCTCTGGACCCCTGTCATAGAGTTCATATTTAATGAGACAATTATTGAATATGCAGCTGCACACTAATGGATTTAACTATGGTAGTCACAGATGTGACAGGTAAATAATGAGATGTCCTGAGAGGACCAAAATAGAGTGGGGTGGGAGCTCTGAAAACACTTCCTATGGGAGAGATCTCAAGACTGAGTAGGAACTAACAGAGCAAAAGGGAGGAAAGAATTAGTACTGTCTGAGAATAGAGGAGACTGGACAAAGAGAACATAGCAGGGAGATGGTAGAAAGTAGCACCATCTCGGGGCTGGGAAGGTGGCTGAGTGGTAGAGCGCTTGTCTTGCATGCATGAGGCCCTGGGTTGGATTCCTCAGCACCACATAAGCAAAAAGAAAAAAGCCGGAAGAGACGCTGTGGCTCAAGTGGTAGAGCGCTAGCCTTGAGCTGAAGAGCTGAGGGACAGTGCCCAGGCTCTGAGTGTAGGCCCCACGACCAGACCCCCCCCAAAAAAAGAAAAAAAAAGTAGCACCATCTCCATGTCTTAATGACTACAACTGCCCGGAGAGGCACCTAAGACCAAGACCTTTGAGTCAGGAGACCTGGGTTCAAATCTCACTTTTCTTTTCTGCTACCAACTTTGCACCCTTAGATGAGATACTTATTTTTTTTTTTTTTTGCAAACCCTCTTTGCCTGTAAGGGTCTCTGTTTGTCAGGCGAGTTTCCACAAGATCCTAGGATGTATATAGTTTTGATTCTTGGTTCTACCATGATGAGATAAGACCGGCTAGGGGTCTTCAGGGATGGGAAGCTGAGAGATTTGAAGTGTGGCCACCGTCACGGGACTATGTGGTCTGAAGGTACAAAGGGAAGTGAGTTTCAGGAGTGAGTTGTGTTTTCAGACTTTGCAGCAGTAGGCTTTCCCATTCACAGCCCTGTCAGGGGGCTTTTCTTGTCTAGCTCTTATGCCTAAATTTTGCTGCATGTGTCAAGAGGCCTTGGAACTCCAACCAAAGATGGGATGAAAGCAGAGATGAGATGACAAAGGAAAAGTAGTGTGCTGCAGGATCTGGGCCACAGTTTTAGCTCTGTCCTTTATTGGTGACTGCACTGGATTTGGCACCCAGATCCTTCTTCAGGAATAGAAGACTTCTTCTCCCCATGTTGCCAAAGGTGGCTCTCAGTTACCAGACATGGATTACTTAAACCAAAGAAGACCTCCAGGCCCAGGTCACACTTCCTTCCAGACATAGCCAGGAATAGGCTGTCTGATCTAAATGAGGGTTTATAAAAGCTTGGTTCTTCCTCCCCAACTTGGGACAATTCCAAAGACCAGATTCTTTCCAAAACACACAGCACAGAAGAGCCCCTTGTCAGGACTGCGTTAAAGCTCCACTTTCCCCAGTTTCTACCTTTTCCTTCCCTTTCCCCTTCCCCACAATTCCTGCACAGCACTTTGTCTCAGGTCTGCTTTCCTAGGAGGCAAACTGGCCACAGAGCCCTTAGGCAGGTCCCTTCTTTCCTTACTTTTACAAAGAGAGCAATAAAACCTTCAGTGAGAATTTAAAGAACTCAGTTTCTGGTAAGGACATTGAGCACTATGCTATTGATTTTGCCCTGTCCTATCTTCCTGTCTTCACAGTTTCAGGTCTTTGGAGGGAAGTATTCACTGAGTTCACTAAGAGCAACTTTTCCTTGGAGTTGCAACAGGTTTTGTGCTCCTTTCAAAACTCTGATTAATGGCTCTGGTGGGATTGGCAGAGGCCAAGGTGAAGAGGGCATGGAGTGAAGCCAGGAGCGCACCAGTACAAACACTCTTATAAAAGCCATAATGATCAGGACAAGACCCTTTGTTTCCTGTGCTTTGTCCCCAGTTCATGCTCCCTTAGCCTGCTTGCATGCCTGCCTGTGCCGTTGCTAGGCAACCACCTCCCAGAGCATCCCAGGAAGGCGGAGCTATAGTCATTAGGGTCAGCAGCCCAGCCTGCTCCCAGCTGTCAGGAGGACCTTAGGACCTTACAGGAATTTGTGAGGGCACCAGATATGACTTCACCTGGATGGCCTCCTGTACTAACTGAGGGTTTCTCCTGTGCCTCAGAAAACTTATGAACCAGATAAAGCTCTTCTAAAAGGAAACACTGGCTACCAGTCTCTCTCCCAGGACTGGAGAGAAGTGGGTGCTGTATCCTATCTCTCTAATGCATACATACATTCTAAGAGCTACATAAAGGACTCACTGTTTCGTGGCTGGGTGGGATCATATTCAATTGGACAAAGGTATATGATACAGCATAGGCAAAGGAAAACAAAAACAAAAACCAGGAAGCTCTAGGGACACTGACCAGTCACTTTGTTTTGGATCTATGTGCTTGGGCTGTTCCCAGGGGTTTGTGCTTCCTCCCAAATGGCTAGCCAGGAAGGGCTATTTGGATGACAGATGCCACTTGCTCACAGCATTTATTTCTTCCAGGAGTTTAAAGCAATCCATTAAGGAAAAATAGTTGCTAGTTAGGCAATTTCCTTCCAGAGTTCTTCTTGTGCACCCCCTCCAGCTTCTTTTCTTATTCATTTGAGTCCCAAGGAGAGATTTCATTCATATAGTGGATACTTTACTTCCTTGGGCGGGGCAGCAAGGGCATTGAGTACTGTCTGGAAAAGGTGTGACTGGATGGGAAGATGGTCTTTATTAGTGTGAGCACTGATCTTAATTAAATTGTAGAGATAAAAATCTTGCCATCTGGCAGGAAGTATGACAAGGAAGAATATTTATTCCAGAAGAATATTAAAAAAATCATTCTTAGTCTGGAATCTCAATAGGGTCAGACAGGGGTAATCATGGAGTCTCCCGCTAAGTATCTCGAAGAAAAGCCTTATAAAGGAATGCGTTCTCACCCCCTTATGGTTATGTGTATTTGAAACCAGGAGTAATTGTCTCGGTTGGCTGATTTTCCTCTCAAGGAGAAGTGATAGGACTTGAGAATGTGGGGCCACCCAGTGAAGAGGGATGTCAGACCTCGGCATTGGGCTGTAGAGCAGAGGCCAGGGCACAGGATGGAGCAGTTGTAGGGACCATTTTCGACTGAGGAGTCTAGCCCTTTGCAGGCCTAGATGGATAAAAAGTCAGAGTCCTTGTCTTCCCTCCTGCATCAGTTTTCTGTAGCTCTGTAGCTCAGGCTGAATTGTCACCATACTTTGGTAGCAGCTGCACAGGGTTCTGTTGGGATTCCTGCCCATCTATCCTCGGTTTTTTTTTTTTTTGGGAGGGGGGGTGTCCGGTCGTGGGGCCTGTATTCTGGGCCTGGGCACTAGCCCTCAGCTCTTCAGCTCAAGGCTAGCGCTCTACCACTTGAGCCACAGCACCACTTCCGGCTTTTTTCTTTTTGCTTATGTGGTACTGAGGAATCGAACCCAGGGCCTCAGGCATGCAAGGCAAGCGCTCTACCACTGAGCCATCTTCCCAGCCCCCTGCCCATCTATCTTCTATCTCCTGAATCTCTCTGAGATGACACAGATCATATAACTTCTCTGAGCCTAGATTTCCATTTATCTCCCCCTCTATCTACATCTGAATATTGATATCTATGTCACTATCTATCTAGATACCTAGATCTAGATATCTATATATCATTCTCTTCTATCTATATAGATAGAGATAATCAACAGTTCATAATCTCTATTTATATCTAGATCCATATAGGTAGATTTCTGTATGTTTATATATCTAGATGTATATACATTTATGTATGTATGTATGTATGTATGTACCTTTCTGTCAATCTATTCATCTATCTATCCATGAAGTTTCTCTGAATAACCAACTCAGAATCTCAGATTGACATATTTGGGGAGGGGCATTTTGATCTCTGTCAGATGGCAGTCTCAGTACCCTCCCTACTCCATTCATTCTCATCCTGTTGCTCACATTTATGGGCCCTAATTCAATCATGTGAGTCCCTCTCTAGCTCAGCACATGACTGTACCCAAGTTTACTTACCTTCCTTTCCTCTAGCCCCTCTTGACCTATCTTTATCTGTGGTTATCAAGCTGTTGTAGGCATCAGAATCAACTAGAATGCAGAATGCAGTTTACTGGGCCCCACTTCAAGTCAAGGAGGGGTGGATAATTTTCAATCCTAGTAAGTTCCCAGAGGATGATGGCCAGACTTCTTTGGCAGTGGGCATTTCAACCTGGGTATTATTGACATTTGGTGCTGGATAATTAATTCCTTGTCATGGGCGGAGGGGTGTTTTGTATGTTGTAGGATGTTTAGTGCCATATCTTATCTTTATCTAGTAGATGCCAGTAAGAGCTCTTCTAACATATGACCATCAAAAAGTTTGTCCTGGTGGCTCATGTCCATAATCCTAGTTACTCAGGAGGCTGAGATCTGAGGATCATGGTTCAAAGTGAGTCAATGGTTCTAAAGAATCTATGAGACACTTATTTCCAATAAACTACTCAGAAAGAGCTTGAAGTGGTGCTGTGGCTCAAGTGGTAGAATGCTGGCCTCTACAGGTCTGACATATCAGCTAAGTCAGCCACCACTGACTTCCATCCCATAATTAAACCCCTGAAAGAAAACTGCTCTGGAGCCTTGCCAGATGGTTACACAATGGGCCTCTACTTCTCTGGCAGCATCACCTCTATGTTATCTAGGGACTGGTAGCAGGTAGGCTCTAAGCCTCCTGTGAGATCAGTTGACATCTTAGGTTCCCAGAGATCATGGGCAGCTGGGTGAGAGCACTGTCACGTTCTCATCCCTGACCAGCAACAAAAGGCAACTTGTTAGTTTCCCCTGCCACAGCACTGTACACCTGACTCTCCCCTAAGAGGGTCTTCATGCTGTTCTCCATTCTAAAGTGCAACCCCCTATAGTCAATTCAGGCCAGCCACCTGCTTTTTTTTTTTTTTAATAAATAAGCTCATTGCAACACAGTCACATTTATTGACATATTTTCTCCATTGCTTTCTTGCTATAAGGGGCAGAGTTGAATGGGCTCAACAGAGCTCAACTGTGAAGTCTGAAGTATTTACTACTGTCTGACCTTTCACAGAAAGAAATTTGAGGACCCTACTATTCAGCTCCTGAGGGATCTGGTAGAATTAGATGGGATGGAAGAACCAGGTCCACCCAAGGAAAAGGCCAAAAAAGGAGGTCTTCCACATTGAAGAAGGATAAGAAGTTTCCTGCTTGTGCCAGCAGGGTGCTAGGGGCCAGCAGGATTGGGGACAGCATGGTATTTTTCCACTGATGCATGGCTCATGACCAAGCTGTACTCAGTCATCTCAACCAGGCCAAGAGTTTTGCTCATCTATGGGGTAAATAAGAGCCTTGGGTAAGAACCCAGAAGAGCAGCAGGTTATAGAGTGGAGTGGAGGTGCATTTAACATCTGGATTTGATCTGTAATGGGAAGAGAAGAAGTGAGCGATGCATAGCACCCCAAGGGCATAAGGAAGACTGTGCTGCTGACAAGCTTTTATTCTTTACACGTGCTTAGAGCTTAAAAGTTTGCAGGGCACTTTAGAACTTTACCTCATGAATCCCAACACTCAGAATTTATGAGTTCAACAGAGAGTATGTCATTTATCAACTGGCCATTGATTGGTGGGGAACAACTGGCCTTCACTTTTTATTTATTTATTTGTTTGTTTGTTTATTTATTTGTCAGTTATGGGGCCTGAATTCTGGGCCTGGGCCTTGTCGCTCAGCTCTTCAACTCAAGGCTAGCACTCTACTACTTGAGCCACAGTACCACTTCCCGCTTTTTCTGCTTATGTGGTGCTGAGGAATGGAACCCAGGGTCTCATGCATGCAAGGCAAGCACTCTACCACTGAGCTACCTTCCCAGCCCCTGGCCTTCACATTTTAATGGTAAGGAAATGGCTTTGGTGAAAATGAATCTAAACCACTGGTGTAGGGAGTGGGGAAAGGAAGGCTCACAGAGTCAGTGGGAAACTGAAAGATAATTCCTTAGAAAAAGTACTGTAATGGGCTGGGAAGGTGGCTCAGTGGTAGAGTGTTTGCCTTGCATACATGAGGCCCTGGGTTTGATTCCTCAGTACCACATAAGCAGAAAAAGGCTGGAAGTGGCACTGTGGCTCAAGTGGTAGGGCATTAGCCTTGAGCTGAAGAGCTGAGGGACAGTGCCCAGGCCCAGAGTTCAAGCCTCACAACCAGAAAAAAAAAAAAAGAAAAAGTCCTGCAAAACAGAAACATTGTACTCTTCAGTGTAGACTAGTTCTGAATCTTGTATGTATCAGTTGAATACTGGGCCTTGAACTTTCTCTTGACATTTTTGCTCAAGGCTAGTGCTCTAACATTTGAGTCTTCACTCTAGCTTTTTGCTGGTTTATTGGAGAAAAGTGTCACACAGATTTTTCTGCTCTGGCTGACTTCAAACCATGATCCTCAGATCTCAGCCTCCCAAGTAGCTAGGATTACAAGTGTGAGCCTCTAGTGCCCTGCTCCCTCCCAGTTGATTGCTTTTGCACACACACATTAACTTCTGGTCTTTTGTTTTCTTGTGGTGCAGTTTGAACTCAGGGCCATGTGTTTGCCAGCTCTACCCTTTGAGCCACAACTTTATCCCTTTTTGATGTAGATTTTTTTGTTGTTGTTTTTTGGGGGTGGGGTGGGGTGGGCAAGCTAAGTTCTCATATTTTTACCAGGACCAGCCCTGGATTATGGTAATTCTAACTATCTGTGAGATCTATCTGGGATGACAGGCATACCATTATACCTGGCTTACTGAATGACATGAGATTTTGCTAACTTTTTGCCTGAACTGTCTTCGAACAGCAGTCCTCCTGATTCCCACCTCCCAAGTAGCTGGAACTACAGGTGTTTGTTACCATACCTTCATCTGGAGACCCTTACATCCTTCAAGTTTCAGGCTGTTTTCTTCATTTGCACATGCCCCGTTGTAATGGCTACCCAGCATCTCGTCCAGACTTGTGTTTGGCATGGATGCCATTGATCTAAATGGGAAACAGAACCCATTTGCCCAAAGCTCCAGGCACTTCTTTCCTAGTGCCCTGGTACAGGGACTATGGGCATGTGGCCTAGTGTTGTTGGCTAAACAGTTTCACCCACCCAGGAACTTCCAGGCAGAAGTGAATGATGAAAAGCAGCAGAGATAGGGGAGCAGTATCTGTAGGATGGGGATGCAAGGATTCATGGACAAGATTTTTGGTGTGATTTTGACTTAGCTTCCTGTCTTCTGAATCTGGCTTCTCAGTGTTTGTGGTCATTCTGGGATCCACTCAATAGCCTCTGGATTAATCACTTCATTTCTCCCTGAATCTCCCACAGTTGACTTTCTTTGCCGCTTGCAGGTATAAACCCTCATAAATACACCAGCACTTCTGCAAGGAGCAAATATTTGCTTATACTGTGGATTGATCACTCTAAGTCTCAGCAGTGACTTCCAGCATTCATCATAATCACTTTTAAATCCATCCTGGACTCCCACCCCAAGCGCCTGGCAACCAACCCTTAACCCTGGCTATCTTTCCAGCCAGTGAGGCCTGATGCTGGGAGAGACACAGCTGAATGTTCTTCTCTAGGGAAGAGATAGTTAACCTTTATGGAGAGATAAAGTGATGGCTGTGGGTAAGGTGGGGCGGGGGGAGGGGGGAAGAGTAGACATGCAGATGAGAGGCCAGGGAAGTCTTGCTCCACTGGAACAGGGAAATGGATTTAGGCTTCCAGTGTGCTCTGTAAAGCACAGAAAAGCAGTAATTAGGCTATTCCTTGGCTTTGGCTTGCTAACGAAGTGAATCTGGTTGTCTCCTAGGGGGCAGGGCTTCTTGTGGAGAAAACACATTTCCTCCTAACTGGATCCCTTTCTTACTTCTAGGTGCCAAGATGACCAGCTAATGTCAGTGAAAAAAAAGACTTAGGAATCAGTCAAGAGGAGAGAAAGCCAGTGCTGGTAAAATAGCCAGTGTCTTTGCTATTTGGATGCTGGTGCAGTGCCAAAGTGAGTGACAATAATTCCCTGAGAATTTCTCCATCTGGCACAGTCCAACAAACTAGGTCTGTTCTAACACCACACTCTTTTTTGGGAAGTTAACCAATTTCCATCTGCAATGCCAGGCTTTCCACATTCTCCCCACAACTGGGGATTGCTATTTATAGGTCATCATTGCCAATTGCATATGCAAAGTACAGTGTAATTATTTTCATTTACATTTTTTTTGGTTACTAAAAATATCAGACACTGTAAAGTGTATTGAGTTCTTACCTTTTTCTTCCTACATTTCCACTTCATACCCTCTTTTGCTTTTTCCCTATCTACCTGTGAACTATTAATAATGTAAGGTGATTGATCTTTTATTCTTTTATTTTATGTACCAATACCAGGGCTTGAACTCCAGGCTTCTCACTTTCTCTTGGCTTTTTTGTTCAAGACTGGAACTCTACCAGTGGAGCAACTCCTCCACTTCCTTTTTTATTATTGATCTTTTGGATGTCATATAGATTGTAAACTGTGCCATATATTTATGTTATTTTGTCATATTTACTATTTTATATTATTATTGGTATTATTGTTAATACTTATGCTACTAGTGATCAAACCCAGGGCCTACCACATGTTACTCAAGTGTTCAGCCACTTGAGTCTTGCCCCTAGCCATACTGGCCATATTGACTTTTATCTTTTAATTATGTCATTTTGATTTACAGAAATCTTACTTTTTGGAGCCTGGTATAAGGTAAACATTCGCATTTATTTATTTATTTAACTTTATATTTTTTGCTGGACCTGGGCCTTGAACTTAGTTCTATTTTATGTAAAGGACTTTATCAACCACAGAGCTGAGTTTTCTTTTTCCTTGTTCAGCTGTACTGGTGTTTGAACTCAGAGAGTCTTGCACTTGGTAGGCATGCAATCTACTACCTGAGCCAAATGTTAGTTTTCAGAGGGAGAGCCAATCCCCTGTGGATGCTGAGGGATGACTACTGCGGAGCCCTAGTTCAGTATTTGGAATCCAGGAACTGCTTATCACACAGCTCCATGGAGTCCCAGTGGCATGCAAATAATGTTGCGTCCATCTTCCTGCCCAGTTCTGAGAAAGGCATAAATGCAATCTGGATTCTTATGGGTCATTGCCTTAGCAAAGCCCTTGGGAGCCTGGAAGCAACCACCTGGCCAGAGCTTTATGTCAATTGCTTTTTAAATATCTACCATAAATCTATGAGATGAGTCATTTCACCATCTCACTTTATGGATGGGAAACTGAAGTACACGGGGGCTTTACATTTTGCCCAAGTTCAATTAGTTAGGAAGTTGTGTAGTTGGAACACTTGAGCCACTGCATTTCATGGCTAAGCTGAGCTGCCTCTTCCCCATCCTCACAGCCCCTCCCTCAGCAGCTCAGCTGAAGTATCCTCTCCAGTCCATCCCCATCCTTAGGCTCCTCTCCCAACTCCTTTGGTCAGTATAGGGTGGTACTGGGGAGGTACTTGGCAGAAAGGACCTCTTGGAGGAAGACTTACCATCTCCAAAGGGCCATTCACCTCCCAGCCTCCCAGACCTATCCTTCCCCAAGGAACTAAACCAGCAGCAGTCTGACTGGATTTGTGATGGGTGGGGGGTGGATATATTGAACTTCTCCAGGCCTTAGCTGGCTCTGGAAAGTGATTCAATTGTACAGGAAGGACCCTGCACCCTATGGGGTCTGCCTCTTAATGGAAAAGATCAGCCATCTAAGAAGCAGGCCAGCCAAGACCTTATTAACCCAGTCCTGGAATTCTCCTCCATTTCTCTTCGCTTAGTGTTAAGACTGCTGGGAAAGAAGACATTCTGGAACTCCTCATCCAAGACAGGAACTCTGAATCTCATCCAGCTCCTCCTTGCAGATGGTGCAGGTGTGGCCTGGACATGGCATGGGTAGACAGAATCTAGAGATGGGCCAGTGACATAGTTTCATGCCCAGCCTCCTTCTCTGTGGGAGTCCTATATCTTGTATCACTCCATCCTCTTTCCCCCTCCCCCTCCCCCCAAGCTCCTGCCAATCACTACCTTGCTTCTGTCCCTATGGACTTTCCTACCCTGGAGAGTTGTATAAATGAAATTATGTCACAGTGCTTTGGTATCTTGCATGATGTTTTTGAGGTTCGTCCACATTGTAGCATCTTTTTGCCCCATCAGACAGTCTGGCCCTGGACAGTGATTGCTCTTTACTTTCAGCTTTCTGGTCTTGGTGACTTGGATGTTAAGGGATCAGCAAATGTGTGTCATGGTCCAGAGGGCCAGACTTTGAATCCATCCATCCTTTGGAGGTAAGGAAGGTCAGAGAACCTGATGTCAGATTCCCACTTTTTATCTTGCGGAGAAGCTCCTATGCCTCTGATCACTTCCAAGTTGGGGTTGGGGTAAGGCACTGAGAATAGACTGGTATAGGGTGAAGTCCTTCCTGCCTTCCCTCACACAGTCTGTGGAGCTAGGTCAGCCAGCCTTAGCCTCTTCTCTCCTGGATTTTTTGCCTTCCAATATCCAAAGGGACCTGGTTCATTAGACCATAGGGCCAAGTGTGGGTTGTATCTAGCTCTGGATATAGTCAAGCTTCTCCTGGACAGGAATCAGGCTTTCTATGTCCATGAGAAGACGCAGAGAAAGGGAGTGGGGGAGGTTATGGGAGAAGAGCAAGCTCATGAAGAATGAACCATTTGCCCCTTTGCCTGCTTTTTCACAGACAGACCTCTAGTAGCCTCTCTTTTACCTGAGATTTCCCCTTTGTTTCATTTCTCCTTTTCTCTGCATGTCTCTCCAAAGTGGCCTTGTCTCCATCAAAGTAAGAAAGCCAATGGATTTACCTCCTTTTCCCCTCTTTCTCTGACTCTGTCTTCTTGAACATCCTAGACCCAAAGCCACCTTTAAGTCTAACATGTATTCCTGTCCTTTTATAACCTTGTTTTCCCCATAGCATCAATTGTGCACATAATGTGTGTGTTATCCATCTTATTTCCTGTCCTTCTATCCAGCTAGAAGCAAAGTCACCCTGTCTGTTTGATCCATAGATAGATAGATAGATAGATAAATAGATAGATAGATAGATAGTGCCTGGTACATAGTGATCCCTTGATAAGTGTTAATTGAATGAGTGAATGAATGCTCTGTGTACATGCCCATGAAAAGTGGTCATCCTCTGCTAGGGTGCTGTCTGTTGACATTGAATATGGAGGTGAGACAGAACTTAAACATGCAGCTACCTCCACCAACCCTAGCACCATTGCCTTTGATGCAGGGGTGGCCATTTCCAGCTCCAGCTTCATCTGGCCACACTGACTTGGGGAAGGTGGTGTGTCTAAATATAGATGTAATTTTAACCCAGTCTCTCCCCCCCAAAAAAAGTGAAATGTAGAGTTCAGGAAATAATAGTTGCCGTGTGGACCACTGTTTCTGAGTGGCTTGAGCTGACTGACCCAAGATCATTTCAGAAGTTATTTTCCTCTGACCAGTGATGGCAGGGAATGAGCTGGGGTTTGGAATACTTTGTTGAGCTGGACACTGACAAGGGTGATGACCTGTGGCCAGGAAACACAAAGGAGATCTGTGATCCTGAAGAGGGAGAGTAGGTACCTGGAAATCTCCTGCTTAGGTCTTGATTCTTTGAGGGAGTGTCCTAACAGAATGTGCCCTAAGATACTGAGTTGTCAAGTGTGTGTATTGTAGCTGTATGCCTGTGCCTTCTTTGTATTGGTGAGCATGCCCCTGTGTGTGACTTTGTGTATTTCTGTGTCTGTTGAGGACATGAGGATCAAGGTTCTTCTGTGACATTATAGACATTCCCCAGTGTGCGTGGTGTGTTAGTGGCAATACAGCTCTCTGAGACATAAGCATAATTGCCTTATGTCTTTCTGTTTTATTTCTCGGACATTGGCTTTCAACCCTGATTGCATATTAGCTTCACTGGAGAGCTTTATAAAATACTAGTGTGTGGGCATTTCTGCACAGTAGGTATGAGACCTGAGCAGGAGGTCAGAGTACTGGTGTCTCTGAAGCTCTACAGGTGCCTCTGAGTTCAGCCAGAGCTGTGCCTCACTGCTTAGTCCCCTGTGAGGTGTCCATATGGAAAGGCTTCAGTGGGGATGAAGGGGAATGGTCCTGAACTTGTCCTCTGGAAGCTTTGGCACGGGTTCCATTATTTCATTGTCTTTGACCTTGAGCAGGTTACTTTGTCTTTGGGGCCCTTATTCTATTCTCTGATTAGAATAATCATACTTTCCTACATGCTTACCTCTTGTCCTCCTGGCTTTTGAGGCCATATATATGAAAGGGCTTTGCAGATTCTGAAAGGCTACATGAATGCCAGAAAAACCTATGAGGATTATTTGTGTTAGTCCTTTATAGAGACCACAGTAATGAAGCCCAATGAAAGGGAGAGCTTCTGCAGTAACCACGGACAGGTGGTTTATCTGCGGGCTGATGTGCTTACCCAGCTCCTACCACCATCTGAGGTCAATTCTCCCTCACTCTTTGAGGGAAAATTCACCAGATCATCACCAACCTCTCTGTAAGTCAACTCTTATAGCACTCTTTGTCTGCTGGTTACTTCTTTCTAGAATCTTGATTCCACACCTCTAAGAAATCTTTCCTTTCCAGATACAACTCTTCCCCACCATTCTTTTTCTTAGTATTTCACACGTGATCCCTCTTCTTCCAGGAAGCAAAAGCTCTTCGTCACTTCACCTTTTCTGTTAACAAGTTCAAGTTTCATATTACCAGGGCTACCTACCTCATTGTGCTTAAGTTAAAAAAAAGCATATTCAAATATAACAGATATTTAAAGATATTGCTAGTTTTCTCTTCCTAATTTTTTGTTTTTGGTACTAGTCCTAGAGCTTGAACTCAGAGCCTGGGTGCTATCCCTTTGCTTCTTCATTCAAGGCTAACACTGTGTAATTTGAACCACACCTTCTATTCTATTCTGGCTTTTTGCTGCTGCTGGTTAATTGGAGAGTTGTACAGACTTTCCTGCCTGAATTAGCTTTGAATTGTGGCCCTCAGATCTCAGCCTCCTAAGTAGCTAAGATTATGGACATAAGCCACTGGTGTCTGACTTTCTTTGGATTATTTATTGTTCCAGTCTAAGGAAACAGCTTTCTTGAGTAGGCTTGGCTGTTTCATTTCTAGGATTTTGCACATCCTCTTCATTCTTCCAGGAGCTCACTTCCCTTTGCTGCTCTTTTGCTTCTCTAATCCCTTCCTTTGTCAGTCTGTGGATCACTTCTTCATCCTGGTAAAATACAGTTCTCAAAGTCATTCATTAGTACTTGATACATTTTATTTTAATCAGGGATGAGGTGTGGTGAATTGTTATAGTAGTAGCATCAGACCCCAGTCTATTTATCTCCCTGTGTTTACACCTTCCCATCCTGCTTGGCTATCTTGACATACTTGAATAAGAACAAGAAAGTTAAGAGCAGTGTCTTGTAAAGGCCTTGCTATGGGTGCTTACCCTTGCCTGCTACTCTTAAAACCAAGCTACTACCATGTATTGGTAGTTGTAGGGAGAGACACAGGACCCGGTTGTCCTCCATGCTCTGGTCAGCATCTGGCCTATCACCAGGTGTGTAAGCAAGGGAGTTTAAGAGCACTGAGTAGCTCACTACAAATAGACAAGTGAAGGATTGGGATGTAGCTCAGCAGTAGGACACATGCCTGCTACTATGTTCAAGGCCCTAGGGTTGATCCATAGCACTCTACAGGGGAATAGAGGAACAAGTGATCCCAGGAGACCTCAGTTATGCCATCTCAGACCAGAAGAACTTTCCATCCCACAGAACTGGGAACTAAAGAAATGGCTTTGTTTTAAACCACTTAATTTGGGAGTGGTTTGTTACACAGCTGAAGCTATCTAATATAGGAAGGAAGTAATAAGGAAGAGAAATATCTGGTTCATGGGAAGACACAGAGGATTTATACAATCAATAGAAAGAAAACTGCTATGATAAAGTTGTATATGAGACTGGTTAGTAACAGAGCAATAAAAAAGTAACCTTTGGACTTACCTTCTCTCAAAAACTTAGGGATCATAAAGTATAGGAAATGAAAGAACAAGTTTACTATGTGCAAGAATGGAAACCAGACTTGAGAAGCCCTGGTTTGCTAAATGCAAAACAATGTGTTTTTAAAGAAAAACACCTGCTGAATGTCCAAACAAATCAAGTTCATCTTTCATGGTAGAAAACAACATTTTTCTTTAATTTTATCATCATAATCACAAAGATCACTGACAGTCTTTGGATATTATCATAGAAAAGTTCAAAGATAAAATGAATGTGGCTAGAAGCTCCAGAGTTATGGGAAGTAGTCAGGGTTTTACAATGTAAGGGACCAGACAGAGCCTGACAAAGAGAACTCATTAAAATAATAAGTAGCAAAAGCTTTGTTTGTTTTCTAATTGTATCAAATAAAAAGCTAAATGATATCAGAATTGAAAATAATAACATTTTATTCTACGTTTATTTCTTGCACAGAAAAAGAAACTCTCTTGATCAGTTTCATACAAGTTAACTTCAAATCCTACATCTCACCTTTAATTGAAAACTTATCAGATACATTTCCTAGAATAGTCAGCTCACCCTTGGGTGGGACTTGTAGAAAATGCTCCAGCAGGGCTTGCTTGGTTCCATAGTCAACTTTTTGTCTTACTTAGACATTGAGGATAATTTTTCCCAAACAGATCTCTCCCTGATCTACAAGCCCCTGACTCAGAGCTCTCCAGCCACCTATCCCAGCCTTTTCTAATTTCATAAACTTCAGACTGTTTCCTTTCTTCACTATGACTTGCTTGAGACTGCAAGTATGTGTCAAAGTACTGTTGGGTCCCCACACTTGAGCACAGGTCTTGTCTAAACATTTGTTCAATGACTCTATGATGTATAAGTATTTCCTCATGGAACCAAAGCCAGTGTCCCATACTGGGTGTCTCCGGACTTTCCAGGGTGTTCAGTTAACCAGCCTCCCAGATGATGTCCCAGTAAGGCGACCTCTGGAACTGGCTGGTACTGGCTGGTGGGAGCTGATTCTGTGCATCTCTTCCCAACTACATGCTCACTGACAGCTCATTAGGCAGGCCTGGAGTATTTACATTGTGGAGACAGGCAAATGATACATTTTCTTTTCCCTGATTCTATTTACTAGCACACCAGAGATTTTACTCATTCTCTGGTCCAAAGACTAACGTATTAAAATTGTTGACCTAGGGTGGGACAGCCAACTCTGACTTGAGGGACACATTCATCCTGCCATCTGGTTTTGTGCTGTTCAATGGGTTAATAAACATTTTTATGGGGAGGGGCATAGTTATTTTAAAGGGTTGTAGAATAAGAAAAAGAAGAAACAGGAAAGAGGAAGGGAATAAAGAGAAGGACAGGGAAGAAGGGGAGGAAAAGTAGAAAGAGGTAGAAAAGAAGTTGTAATAACAGGCTACTTAGGTCCACAAAATCTGAAATATTAAATAGTTGGCCTTTTGTGAAAACTTTTTGCTGATCCTTTACCTGGGAAGCTTTCAAAGTCTGACTGTTCATTAATATCACCTTGGAGAGCTTTTTAATCAATTCTGGTGCCTGATCCTCTGGATGCCTGAGGTAAAATCTGGAGTGACTGTGTAATTTGATTGTTCTCCAGGAACTCACTGCCTGTCTGCAGTCCCAGATCTTCTGATTTCCACAGTCTCTCACTATGCCCCTGCCTTTGCCTCCAGGTCCCATTTCAGTCTGGGCTCAGTTACCCTTGAGTCCCACAGTGAAGGTCTATTTAGGGTTGTGATGTATCTGAAAGTCATTGTCTCATCAGGAAACAAGTGAGAGGAATGGGCGAGGCCCCAAGGTGGCCATGACTCCAGACAGCCCCTACATTCTTTAGTGAATTTTTCAGATAGGATCTTACTTCTTGCCTAGGCTGGTCTCAATGGCCAGATCTTAGCCTCCTGGGTAAATTTGGATTGCAGAGGTGAACCACCATGCAGACCTAGAAGATTTTTCTGCATTTATGAGGTGGGCTGGGAAGCAGAAGAGGAGAAAGGAGCACAGGAAGGGGGCAGTAGCAGTCTGTTGCCAGCATTTCCATAGGAGAAGAATAGTGTGGCTAGAAGGGATGAAAGTGGGGAAATGGGGGACTGTATTTGACAGGGAGCATGTTTATTGCCAATAGTAAAGAAAGAAGGAAGGGACTGGATGAGAACTGATGTAACCTGGGATTGTCCTCCCTGAGAGCACCACTAGAGGGGATAGGAGGCTGGGACAGGTATGGAAAATGTTTATAATGTGTAGCAGAGGGAAGACAGATGAAATTTCAAAGCTGGGTTGGTTTTTTTTTTTTTTGTGGTCCACATGTAGAGACACTTTTGTAAACTTCACAAAATACCAAACAAAGGTGAAGGATTTACATTTTTATTTTAGTTTTTAAAATCAATATGCAATAAAGCCAATACTATTTGGGAGGACATTATAGTGTACTTTATTTTTTAACACAAGCAGAATAGTTTGAGATTTGAGATTTATCCCAGTTGGTGGCATGTATCAATAATTCTCTTTTCTTGCTGAGTAATATTTCATTATATGGATGTACCACAGCTTGCTTACTCATTCCCTATAGAAGAAAGACCTTTGGGTGACTTCCAGTGTTTTGACTATTGAAAGTGAAGCTGCTATATACATTGGTGTTTTTGTGGGAACATGGCTTTTTTTTTTTTAAAGGTGAACATGCAGGCATGGGATTTCTAGATCATGTGGTAAGAGATACACATGTTTAACTGTATCAGAAGCTGTCAATCCATATTTAAGTGGTTGTACTATCTTCTATTTCTACGAGCAATGACATAATTTGACTTCTAGGTATCAATACTAGCTGATATTTGGTATTAACAGTATTTACTCTAGTTATTCTGATAAAGGTATAGTGGTATCTTGGTTGTTTTTAATTTGCATTTCTCTGTTGGATAATGATGTTAAACCAATTACCTCCTGTACATTGAACTTTGAAGGTGTTCAATTCTTTTGCCCACTAATCACTTGTTTTCTTTTTACTGAATTTTGAGAGTTTTTAAAAAGTATATTCTTGGGGCTGGGAAGGTGGATCAGTGGTAGAGCACTTGCCTTGCATGTGTGAGGCCCTGGGTTCAATTCCTCAGCACCACATAAGCAAAAAGAAAAAAGCCAGAAGTGGTGCTGTGGCTCAAGTGGTAGAGTGCTAACCTTGAGCTGAAAAGCTGAGGGACAGTTCCCAGGCCCAGAGTTCAGGCCCCACAACCGGAACCCCCCCCCAAAAAAAAGTATATTCTTGTTGCATGTATAATTTTAAAACTATTTTCTTCCAGTTTGCAATTTATGTTTTCATTGTCTTGGCAGTGTCTTTTGCAGAGAAAAGTTTATTTTTTATTTTTATTTTTTGTAGTCCTGGGACTTGAAGTCTGGGCCCAGGTGCTGTCCCTGAGCTCCTTTAGCTCAAAGCTAGCACTCTACCATTTGAACCACAGCACCATTTTCAGCCTTTACTGTGATTAATTGGAGATAAAAGTCTCATGGACTTCCAGTCCCAGCTGGCTTCGAACATGATCCTCAGATCTCAGCCTCTTAAGTAGCTAGGATTATAGGTGTGAGCCACCAGTGCTTAGCTTGGGAAAAGAGTTTTAATTTTGGTAAAGGAAAATTTAAAATGTTTTCAAAATGGCTCATCCTTTTGGTGTCATAACATTTTTTTTGGTCTAACTCAGCTTTGCATTCCTGAGACAGGCTCTATTTGGTCATGGTGTACTGTCACTTTTATGTATCATCATCATCATCATCATTATCATCATCATCATCATCATCATCATCATTTATGCTGTTTTGTCTGGAGTTGGTGTTAGGAGAGTGCCAATGTCATGGGGGAAGATCTGAGAAGTGTTTTCACCTCTGGAAGTTTCAGGAAGAAATGTGGAATTGGTATTGCTCATTAAATGTTTGGTAGAAGTTGTATGTGAAAGCATCAAAGGCTGGACAAGTTTTGCTTGTATGTTAGAGTAATAGGGATTGAACTCAGGGCTTGAGTTCAATCTACTTGAGCCACACACTTAGTCCTTTTGTTTTCAGATATGGTCTCACTAACTTTTTCCAAGCTAGCCTTGAACCCCAATCCTCCTTGCCTCCACCTCTTGACTAGCTAGGATTATAGGTGTGTGCCAGTGCATTCTTCATAAGCCTACAGATTTTGTTTCCAGTGGTTTTTTTAACTAAAAATTCAAGAACAACAAAAAGTAGAATTATTCATGTATTGTATCTTGGATGAGTTCTGTATCTTATTATTCTTTCAAGTTCTATATAATCTGTTGTGATGTTTCCTCTTTCATTATTGATAGAAATGGTTGATTCTGATATCTTCCCAGCCAACAACTATGTCAATTTTATTGATGGTCTCAAACAGTTAGCTTTTAGTCAAATCAATTTTCTCTATTGTTTTCCTCTTTTATTATGTCATTGATTTTTCTTCTTTTTTATTTTTATTTTTTTGCTGGTCCTGGGGCTTGAACTCTGGGCTTTGGCGCTGTCCCTGTGCTTTTGTGTTCAAAGCTCCTATTCTACCACTTGAATCACAGCTCCACTTCTGGCTTTTTGTAGTTGATTGAAGAGTTTCACAGACTTTCCTACCCTGGATGTCTTTGAACAGCAATCCTCACATCTCAGCCTCCTAGCTACTCAAGCTAGGATTATGATGTGAGTCACTGGCATCTAGCTAATTTTTTCTCATATTTTTATATCCTTCTTTCTGCTTAATATGGGTTTAATATCTATTTTTAAAAAACAACTAGAAGCCAAGATTATTGATTTGAGATGTTTTCTAATATGATTATTTAAAGCTAGAGTTTTCTAAGCACTGCTTTGACAACATTTCTGAAATTTTGATAGGTATCTTTTTGTCATTGGTTTAAAAAATATTTTCTAATTTCCCTTGAGACTTCCTATTATATGAGCATTTTAAAGAATATTGGATCAAGCCTGGTGCCAGTGGCCCAAGAGACTTTTATCTCCAATTAACCACCAGAAAACCAAAGTGGCACTGTGGCTAAAAGTGGTAAGAATGCTAGCCTTGAGCGAAAACCTCAAGGAAAGCATTTAGACCCTGGGTTCAAGCCCATACTGACATTTTTTTTTTTTAAAGGAATATTGGATCAAGGCCAGGGCCAGTTTGCTCCCCCCCTCCCCCGCAGTATTTTAAGCAACAACCCAGACACCTTTATCAATACTCTGGAATTTTCAAAGTCCCCACATGAGCCTGAAGTCCACTAGGAAAATCATGCAGTTGTTTGTTTGACAACTGCATGGCAAAAGCAGTCAGGACATAATGTCAATTTCATTCAGAATACACCGAGAAAGTGGGGAAGGGAGGTATGGGAAAACCTTGTATCTGTCATTTATTTATTAATGTCGGTACTCGGTCTTTCTTTTTGATAATATTTGCATATTTTGTTCCAGTCATTTGCTTTTAACACAATGATATCATTGTATTTGAATTGAGTTTCAGAGTGATAGCATTTACTCAAGTAATTAAAAAAATCCTATTTGGAAAATGCTTGAATTTTAACTTGTGTGTTGGATTCAGGCCTACCATTCCACCATTTTTTTCTTTGTTATTTGTTCCCTTGAGTTCTCTCCTTCTCTTTGTCTTTCTTTTCCTCTTCTTCCTCTTCCTCTTTATCATCCTCCTCCTCCTCCACCTCCTCCTCCTCTTCCTTCTATTTGGCAGTTCAAGGCCTTGAATTCAGGGCCTCCCAGCCTCACTTAGCTTCCTTGTGTAAGGTATATTAAATAGGTAGGTTTCATTAGGTAGCCGATGAAGAGAACAGCACAAGCTATTCAGGCAGGAGAATAAGTTTATTTACCGAACTGCTGCCCCCACCATGCATGGTGGAGAAGCATGGCTGAAAATGAAAGTGGGGGGGGGAGGAAGAGGGGTGACCCACCTCTAGGCCAAGACTTATCTAGGCCAGGGACAGGAAGAGGTGTGGCGAGGTGGGGGAAAGGTGTGGCCACACTGGATCTGGATGTGACCTCAGGGTCTGGGACCCTCCTAAGGTCAGAGGGGAGGCATGTGACCAGAGGTGGCCCAGGATGTGACCTAACAGGAGGGAAAGGTGACTGCTTCCGGGTCTGCCAGTTACCTAGGTAACAGATACTGGGTGGAAACTTAGCCAAGAGGGAGGGAGGTGTCCCTGTTCAGACCTTATAGCTTGTTCAGCTGGAGCTCTACCACTTGAGCCATGCCTCCAGCCCTGCTCTTTGCTGGTTAATTGAAGATGGAGTCTTTTGAACTTTTCTGCCTGGGTTGATTTTGAACTGCAAGCCTCTGATCTCAGCCTGCTGAGTAGCTAAGATACCAGGTATGAATCACTAGTGCTTGGCTTCTTGTTTTTGCTTTCTTAACTTCTTTTTAGTTATTCATTTTTTAGTATTCCATTTAATATTTTTTGATTTTCATTTTGTTTCCCTGGTTGCCCAAGGTATTGCAATGTAAATACCATAGTTACCTGTTCTCAGTTGACTTAGAATCAGTAGTTCATTACTTCTAGAGGATGGCAGAAAACTTCTGATCATGTAGGTGCCTTTGTGTCTGTTTTTATGCTGTCTGTAGTTGTTTACATCTGAACCCTGTGAATATTCAGTGTGCCAACAAGGACTTGAATTATTGGAATTAATTCTGGCTGCTCATCTATGTCCTTAGAGTCTAACATCACACTAAGACCTGGTCAAATATGGTCTATAAACATAACGTAGTCAATTTGGTACACATGATTTTTTTTAAAAAAGGAAAAGCATTTTCAGGGCTGATATATATATATATATATATATATATAGCTGGAGCTGACCATAGAATATTAGCATTTTGCAACTGGGTTTGAACTGGTTTTAGCAGAAATGAGAGGGAACAGGGGGAAAATGTTGCTGTAGGTACAATGTAGGTACAAGAATGAAGGATAGGATGTCCAGATGTGTCTCTGGTACAGTTGTGAGAGATTCTGGGAGGCCTAGGTATGGGGACATTTCAGTTATTAGACATTTATCTGCATTTGGGACTTTTGCCCACAAAGAAAAGATACTTGAACAATTATCTGTGTGTCTGTCTGTCTGTCTTCTCTATCTATCTTCATCTATTTATCTACTTTAGCCACACCCCTCAGCCCTTTTGGTTTGCTTTAGTTATTTTTCTAGTAGGTCACCTTGTTGTGTTCAGGCCAGTCTTAGATGCCATGTCCAGCATAATCAGGATCATAGAGGTATACCATCCTATCTGGCTTATTGCTCAAAGTGGAGTCTTGCTAGCATTTTACCTGAGACAGCTTCAAAACATGATCTTCCTGATCTCCACCTCCCAGGTGGCTGGATTTTAGGTATGAACTACCATGTCTAGCTTCAATTTCTTTAAAAAAACATTTCTACTGAGACTTTAATTGGGACTATTTGAATATATAAATAAGCTTGGGGAGAACCAACTTCTTAAAAATATTGAATATTTTAATCCATGAATATGATATGTCTTTCCATGTACTCAGCAATGTATTATAGTTTTCCAGCATAAAGGTATTTTCTTTTTCCAAAGCTTGCTAAATCCAAACTTAACCTGTTTAATTATAGACATAAGGCTATGTTGGTTATCTGTTTCTCCCTAAGTATTTGTCCATGGAATTTTTCCATTTCATTTAATTTATTGGATTTATTGGTATAAATCATCTGGAACATTCACTTACTATCCTTTTAGCAATTGTAGAAAATTCAGTGTATCACATTCTGCTTCATAATGTTGCTCATTTTTGTCTCATTTTTATGCCTCTAATCAGCCTGCTTAGTAATTTATGTGTTTTATTGTCTAGTAAAGAACCAGCATTCGGTTACTTTGATTTCCTCTGTTTTTGTTTACTGTTTGCGTTCACTTTATATATATATATATATATATATATATATATATATATATATATATCATACAGGAAGGGAAATCTAGTCCTCATTACTCTATCTTGGCAGAAGTGTCTCTTCATGGTCCCACTCTTAATTCATAGGGTCACAAACTTTAGTGTGGTAAGAATCACTTGGTGGAGCTTATTAAAATGCAGAAGCATCTGGATCTCCACAGAGGACATGGCAGATAGTGGAGGATCTGTATTTTAGGGAGGTACATTGTACATTCACTGTGATTTCAGATGTGCTGACTTCATTTCTCTTTTATCTGTAGCTTATAACTGCAATGTGCTTTACAGATCTCAAAATGCCCTGGAGGCAGATTGTTTGAGTCCAGTCCCATCTCTACTTGACACCAACTAGAATCTTGGACTGATTTCTCTTGAACACCTATCATAACAACTTATCAAGCTTATGATAAAGATTAACATGTAATTAATGGCAAGTGCTGGCATGTGGCAAGCATTCAAGAAGTGCAGGTATTATCTCATCTGATAGTTAATAGAGCCCATTTTACAGATAATATTGGGAAGGAGGAGGTCTTGACAAACATCATTTGGCCAGCAAGTTACAGAGATAAACCTGGAACTCAGATTCCTCCTTTAATTCAAAGCATGCTCTACCTCAGTGTACTCTGATAGCTAGGTGGTTACCCACCAGAGTAGAATAACCACTTTGTACTTTGTAGTTTGTGTGTGTGTGTGTGTGTGTGTGTGTGTGTGTGTGTGTGTGTGTGTGGCTGGTAGGACTCTGAGTTTATGATCTGGCTCTTTGCTATCTCCTTTAGTACCACCAATCTCCTGTCTATCCTAGTGTACATTCAGAAACATCAAATGTAAAACTATTTATAAGACAGAGGCAGGATCGATTTGTGGCTAAGGTAAGTTACAAACACATAACCTTAAACCACACTACTTGTTTGTTTGGTTTGTTCAGGTTTGAAGCACTGAATCGTTCATTCTAAGTCATCATCTACCTCTTCCATGATTGTCTCTTGCTTTTATAGTTTCCATTTCCAGACCTCTGAGTTTCTCTTTGTTAGCTGCTATAGTTTTTGGGGGAGGTAACTTATTCTTTTTATCTGTTTAGAACAGGGTTCATCAAACTCATTTCAATGGTTATTAATAAAAAGCAATGAGGTCTTTAACCATATCAAGTAGACCAAGAGGAATCCAGAATGAAAGTCAATAAAAACAATAGCTGTATAGATTTATTGCAGAACTACATTGATTGATGTTTGTAAATTAGCCCCCAGTTTGAATTACTGTGATACAGGACATGGAGATTGATGTATAAGGTGTTTATCCATCATGGTACCTGACCTAAGTTCACCTGTATAATTGATGCCTCATAGTTCCCTTGTGCCAGTGGCAGGACACAACAAAAGTAAAGTGGGTCTCATCTCAAAAGCCAAATTCTGTGGCTGTTGTAGTAGTGAGGAGAGGCCTTGTTGATGCCCAGCAGGAGTTACTTGACTTTGGTTGATAGTTTCTATGGGCATTAGAGGTGTGTGCTGTGTGGTTGTAGTTCATGGGCCAGGAGTTTGTTGTAAGTTATGGAGTTGGCTTCCCGAAGCCCCCACCATGTCCCTGGTGTTTGTGCCAAAATATAGTAAGCAGAAAAGGGAAAGGGAAAATAATAGAATGTATGCGGCCATAGTCAAGCCTTCTCTGAAGCAGAATCAAGAGCTATACTCCATTTTGTCCCATATGGACCCTTTTGGAAAACTTATCTGTGTCACCAGCCTACTGATTGGGATGATCTGGAGAATATAGTGTTGATGTTGCTATCCCCAGTGTAATAGCAGAGGTACAGCAAGGCCCCTGAGAACATAGCCCCGTCCACCACTGATCCAAGTGCTTTGGATCAGTCCTGGGGGAGAGTTGTTTCATCTTTAATCCTCTACCTTCATCTGGAGAGGCAGAATAGAGTAGAGGAAGAATAGATTAACAGGTTACAAGATAGATTATGTGGGTTTCAGTCCAGATTCTGTCACTAACAGATCATATGGCCTTGAGTACATCAGATGAAATGGGTGGTTCTTGGTCTTTGTAGAGGTGGTTAAATGTGGCTGGAATTGCTCCTGACTCTTTGTGGGGGGCATCTATGTCATTGGGTGATGGGAAAGTAAATCCATGGTAAAAATGATGCCAATTTCATTTGAAAATTTGGGAACACTTTTTCAAAGTAGAGAAGGAATACAAATGTGTCCGAGTGAATGTCAACATTCATAGAACTTTTCATGATCAAAAATGTTTTTTTCTCCCAGCTCCGTCCCTAGGTCCTACTTCTTTTCTCTCCTATCATTATAAATTCTGGTTCAACAGCCATGGATGTGTGTGCCCGCAATCCCAGCACTGGGGGTGGCTGAGGCGGGAGGACCACAAGTTTCTAGCTAGCCTGGGTTATATAGTAAGACCTCATCATCAAAACAGAAGAAACAAACAAATCAAAAGCAAGCCAAACAGACAAAAAGGTGTGTTGGTCGACAAGTGTCCTAAGCTAAGTAGAAGGCAGGCAGATCTAGTTGCAAACAAGAACAACAAACAGAGATGAGCGCGTGCCTGGTCCCTGTCACTGGGTCACTTCCTAGCTTTTCTCTCCTGTGACGGACTACTGGTCTGTGTGGGGCTCTGGAAATGGAAATGATAGTACTTCTCTGTATCACCTTGCATAGCACTGTATGGATTTGAGATCGCTTTGATGGATGAGGACACTGGGGACAGGAGCTTGTTCCTTACTTTGTCAGAGACCACCAAGCAGCCTGCCATCCTACATTTAATATTGAAAAGCGAAGCCTGACTTTTCAGGAAGTGGAGGTGGCACCCAATGGGATGGCTACATGGGGAAAGTTTGAGCAGAGCAACCAGCTCACTGGCCTCCCATGATCAGCGCTGGTCTTGGTTGTGAGCCTATTCGTGAGATGCCCCTTTGAGGATTCCCAGAAGTAGAAGGAAGGGTGGGGTGTGTAGAAGGGGGTCAAAGTCCCTTGGGAGTACTGGAGGTTGGGTAGAGAGTGGCAGGAAGGGCTGGTAAACATTTAGTTTATTGCTTTTCTCACTTTACCTTTGATCTCCAAGGCAGCTGAGATCTGGAATCTCTGGTTTCATTTGTTCCTCTTGGATCCCCAGGGGTTTATAGAGGTTGTAATGGATTGTTTTAAATGTTTCAGAAACTCTAATGGATATCATAATACTTCTGTTTTCTGCCTTTTGCATACCCAGTTATGGATGTGTCTGATTAATAAATCATGAGGAAATAAATTACTTATTTTTCAGTGATTACAGCCTCTTTGGCAGACAATGTATTTCAAAACAAGAGAGATGGGGGAAGAGTAAAAGGCAGTTTTGATGTTGATTAGGTTGATATAGCTCTAGAAACTCTACAAGGTTTCTTTTCTGGACTGGAACATTCTCCCAGAAAGGGGTTGTGCAATTGAGCAGGGGTGGGAAAATCTGGAACCACAGGGCCCTTGAAATCATTTGGTGCAGTATAGGACAGACACATATGATTCTTGTTGCCTCCCTCTGGCTATCTGCCTGCCTTGATTTGTTACTGTCTGCTTGTACTGGCATTGGGGCTTGAACTCGAGAGCCTAGATGCTGTCCCTTAGCACTCTACTACTTGAGCCACAACTCCAGTTCTGAATTAATTATGGTGTCTACATGGTTAGTGATAAGAGTCGTATGGCCTTTCCTTCCTAGGCTGGTTTTGAACTGTGATTCTCAGATTTTCAGCCTCTGGGATAGCTAGGATTACAGGCATGAGCCATTGGTGCCCAGCTTTGTCTTGATATTCTTTATGGCCTCCAAATAATGCTATAACTACCCAAATGCCTATGGCTCATCACTTTTGCTTGCTAAGGGGTCCAGCAGTACACAGGAGGGATAGAAGAATGGGGCATGCTCCAACCATTTTCCCTCATCTCTTCAAAAGCTATTAAGTGGATATCAAGAGGTGGTCTATGTCCATCATTAGGGGGAATCTCCATTTCTTTCTTTGAAGTCTGCCTAAGGAAGATACGCAAAAACCCTGGAAAAAAAAATGAAGCAGCCGGGAGCAACCTGCCTGTTCTGGGAAATAGAATTGTTTTGCTTATGTTTCTCAAAAGGTAACCTGTATCAGACTCATCGGGAGGATTTGTAATGTGTAACCCTGGGTCCAACTCTCAGAGTTTCTAACTCAGTAGGTTTGAGAGGAGTCTGAGAAATTGCATGTCTGAGGAGGTTCCAAGGTGATGGTGCACAGCTGTGGCTGTGGCTGCTGCTGCTGGTGGTCTCAAGAGACGGCATGCTGGGAAGAACTCATTCCATCCATTTATACCCAGTGCATCTCTCCAACAGCTTTTCTGTTCCCCATCCTCATCCCAGCCTCTGCTTTCAACAATTTCACCCTCCACTACCTCTCTCAACTTTCCTCTGCTTAAACTTCTCCTATACCTTTCCCTCCTTACTGCTTACTCAGACATCAACTCACCTGACTTTCTTCCCAAACAACAAGGAAACTCAGATTTTCTTGAAAATGCAAGTGCAAAAGGAATAGGGAGAAAACTTGGTATTTTCCCATCACTGGCTGGGATACAAGTTGTAGACCATCTGGGCTGAGACTATTGTCCTGGCCAACTATGAGCTAGGCAGAACATGAGATTCTCCACAGCTGAAAGAGCTGCCTGGGGCTAGTGCTATCTGGCCCAGAACTCTCTGTGACAGACAGCAGGACAAGGTCTGACTTCCTTTGTCCAGGGAGAGAGTTGGAGGACATGGGGTCACATTGTGGGCAGCTTTGCGTAGATTCAAGTTTAGCATTTTAACACATTTAGGTTAGAATTGGCGAGACTCCAATGAGCATGCATCAACATTCCCTGAAGGGTTCAATAAGTATCTATTGCTGGGCCCCAACTCCAAGGCAGGTCATTGAACAGATCTGGGATAGGCTGAGCATGATCAACCATCAGATTTATCTAAGACCAAGGGACTTTTCCAGTTTGAGGCCTTCAATCCTAAACAAGGAAAGTCCTGGATGAATGGATATGAGTTGATCACTCTATGTGGGGCTTTGCATTTCTACCAAGTTCCTATGCATGGAGATTTTGCTGGTCTTCAACTACACTTCAAGAACTATTGCTTTCTTGGTCTCATGCAGGTGCAGAGGGCCTAAAATTGGGTGTTCTGATTCTGGACTCTTCTTAGAGTATGATGCTCTTTAAAGAAGTTAGCTAGAGTCCAGCCTCTGAGTAGCTGCAGTTGAAGAGGCAGTCATGGACTTGGAGAATGGCCACAGGGTTCAAGATTGATTGGGGGAAGAGGATTGGTTAGAATGATGGGGTCAGGGATGACAGGGCATCCAAACTGAGGTGGTGGGTTGGGGACAGGTTGCAGTGAATATAGTCCAAGATCTCTGCTCTCTTCGTCTGGAATCAATGGGTGACTTGGACTGGAAGTAAAGCTGGGTGAAGAGGATAGATATTCCCTGGGGCAGAGGTTAGTACAGTAGCAGATAGTTTGGGGAAAGAAAAATTAAAAAGAAAAGAAATAGAGATCATTATGAACTGGATGTGTATATTTGGGAAGCACAATCAGTTCAGATTCAGTGTCTGAGCTGTTAATTTGTAAAATAATGAAGAGTCTACATGCTAATTATTTGTCTGCTAATTATTTGTAAATTTTTGGGGCAGGTAGATCTCTATGACGTGAGGTTCCATAGAGAGCTAAAGTGTGTGTGTGTGCACGCGCGTGTGTGTGTGTGTGTATGTGTGTGTGTGTTGGGGGGAATACTCTTCCCTGTCTGGTGATTCATCAGCCTCAAATGCCAAAGAAATTCCCAGTAGGGGAAGAGTGGGGAAACCAGATGGATAGAGGCCAGAACTGACTTTGTGGCCCAAAGGAAGAGATGTAAGTATGAGACTCTGTCGCTTCAAGAAGTCAGAGACTACCGCAGCTGGACCTCCCTTTGTTTTAGGCTTGGATGTATACAGCACACCTCACATCTTGAATTCCTGCTCAGCTTTGGGCATTCTGAGCTTTTCTTCTCAACATCTCTGATACAGGGTGGTTGGCTCTTAACATTCATTTTCTTGGCTAGTCGCCATCCATCTTCTGAGTGTCTACTCTGCCAAGAAACTTCTGGGAGTCTTGGAATAGCCTATTCAACTCATAAACAACTTCAATTAGCTAGCACTTGGCATCTATTGCTTTATTTTTCTGCCAGATGGTCAACAATGTCTACCCGGAACTATATAACCTAAGTCCATACTAGATGTCCCTAAGGGCTAAGATGTAGACTCTAGTATTTCATAGATTATTTCCTTAGAAAAACCAGCCTAATCTTCTTTGTAGGTCTTTGATCATGAAGGAAAAATAGATCCTTGATAGAATAAAGAAGCTGAGTATACCTGCAGGAAGTGTTTCTTTTTTTTTCTTTATTTTTTACTAGACCACACCTATTTCCTAACTCTCTTTATTTATCCTCAGGGTTGATTTTTACCCAGAAGTCTCTTTCTGCAAATAACTCTTTTGAACTTGCCTTATGAGAATGGAGTCAGCTGGTATTCCAACTACAGGATAATTTTTTCTCCTTCCCTATACCTGCATTTACTGAGGGATGTGTTGGGTCTAATGGGGCTTTGGGATTAACTGGGTGGAGGTAGGCCACTCTTCCACCTAGTATGCCTGTATGCTTTGGACTTTATGGGTTTCCATTGGTCATCTCTGCCAAATACCGTGGGGATATAGAGTATAACCAGATTGGGTTGATGACAGATTTTCTTATAAATTGCTTTTAAAATAATAGATCCATAGCAGGAGATGGTAGTGGGGATGGTAATCCAAACACTCAAGAGATGGAGGCAGAAGGATGGTGAACTTCTGTCCAGCCTAGACTGCTTTAACAAGACTCTCTTTCTCAGAAAACCAAACAAAACCACATGTAAATAAATAATGAGTAACCCTATAGCTCTAGAATCATTACAAGTTATGAAATGACCTAAGATTTGCAACTGTTGGCTTGATTTCTTCAAAAGGAAATGGTATGCTTTAAGGTATTTGCCAGTTTAGGAGTTTGCAGAAGTCTCAGGTTGATGCTGAATCACATTTGATATTTGTGATTGTGATGTCATCATTATCTCTTCTAAATAGTAAGAAGCAGTGGCATGGACTGAGATGGGAGTGAATGAAAAAACTCAGCTGCTAGTCAGGCACTGGTGTCTCCTCCCTAGAATCTTATCTACTTGGGAGGCTGAGATCTAAGGATCAAGGTTTGAAGCTGGCCCATACCTGGGCCAGTAATAAGGTCAATGAGAGACTTGCCTCTTCAATCAACTACCAAAAGCCAGAAGTGAAGCTATGACTTAACTAATAGGGCATTAATCTTGAACAAAAAAGCTAAAGGACAGTGCTTAGGCCCTGAGTTCAAGGCCTAGTACTGGCATACACACACACACACACACACACACACACACACACACACACACACACAAATCCCAGCTGCTCACTAGAGAACCAGTTGTAGGAACCACCAGGAATAGGCCTGGAGAGTTGTAGGAAACTCTCCATGTCCTTTGGGAATGCTTTCTGTGAGGATAAGACCCACGCCAGACTTAGTCTGGCCTAATGGGGCTCCTCCTGTTTCCTCCTCCCTCCAAACCCTGCCTGCATGATGCATGTGCTCTGTGCTCTGGCATTCCAAGTGAGGCAAAGTAGCATGGGGTCCTTTCTGTTCATTCTCTGGCATGCAGAAAGCCAGGGTCGTGCCAGTGCACACCCCAAAGGAAAAGGTTCCCGACTCACTTGCCATGGAAGCATGCATCACTTCCCCTGGCCATGGCCCTGCTTCACTTGCTTGTTCTGCCTGCGGCTGTGCAGGGCTGGGGAAAAGCCAGGCAGCTATTTATGGAGAGAGGAAAGAGGACTTGATTGGCAGTCTGGAAACCTGGGTCTGCTGCTTGAACTTAAAAGAGCCAATTTATTTGTGGGCTTTAGCTTCTCTATCTCTAAAATGACAGGGTTTCTGGAAATCTTTGCTCTTTAGTGTCTCACAGATGCCACCAACAACAGGGAACTTGCTAGAAAGGCACAGGCTCAGATGTTCCCTAGGCTTATGGAATCTGAAGCTACCTTCAACTTTACCCCTGGCAATTTGCCTCCATCTGGAGTAGCCCTACTCAGTGATCTCTAAAGATTATCATTGGTTCTCCTGACCTCCTGTTCTATACTCTGAAGTGTCTCTGAGATTCATCCTTGCAGATGTGCAGCGGTGGCCTGTGGTTCACTCCAGAGAGATGGTCTTCTGACTTCCATGTGCACTGCCTGGGTCTGCCTTCTCAGTTGAAGATTTAAAAGTGGTTCCAAAGGTATCCAGTGATGGTAAAGACCAGGAGTCTTTTCTCTATGAACCTTTTTTTTTCCTTCTGGGGTGGCTAATTCAAGGGCTAGTAAGTCATCGACTGGAATGGAATTTAATTCACTTCATCCTGTTATCACACATTATTCCACAATCACTCCCAAAGTAGTGGTCACAAGCATTATTCTGCAAGAGCATGTCTTCTAATTAGAGAGAAAATAGAAGAATCAAACCTAGATCTTATCTGTATCTGTATCTATATCTATGCAGCAACTCTGTCTTTATCTTGTTCTCTGACAGATGAAAGGATGAGCGTGAGATGTAAATGGCATTTGAAGATTGCTTGGAGTAAATGCATTGTGTGAGGTGTGGCTCAGCTATTGCTCAGCCTGTCTCAGCTCTCTCAGTTTCTTTCGGATGTGAACGCATTCTCTGGGCTGCAAGTGATCTTAGTTTTTCGAGATTTACATATTTGTAACAACTTGATGCTGCTAAGAGAAAGATAGGCAGCCACTGCACTTGTTTTCCTCTTGTCTGGAAACAGAAAACAATTGGCATTTCTCTAATCATAAACCAAACCCAAACAAAACATCCAGCAATGTTAGTCTCAGGAAGAGAAGGTATAAGGCCTCCAGCATAGTATTGTCCCAAGGATAGAGAAGTTTCATGGATAGGCAACTTTTCTTGTGTGTGAATTCCAGAATGCCAAGTTAGATGAGGTGACCCCTCAACAGTATGTAGTCAGCTGAGACACACATAGCAAACTTGTAAATGGGAAAATCAATAAGGTTATAAGTAAAGATGGTAGAAGGAAGTTCTGGAAATCTTTCTTTTAATGCCTTAACTAGAATGCTATTTCATGATGTCTTTTCAGGTTCCTGGGTCTAGCAAGGTTGGTGGAGAGACTCAGAAATGCCAGATGACCCCATGGTGCTGGAATCACCTGGTTCTGTCTCCACCACATCATGCTCTAAGCAATCCCTTCCGGAGACAATGTGGAATACCAGGGTTTATGCAAAGTCAAAGTAAATGAAAAGGAACAACAATGCCCTGAAATCAGGGACTAGAGAGTTGTTATGAAATCATATTGACCCAGAATCACATAATATCATGTTAAAAATTCATTTTTTTCATTTAGGTAACTACCTCAGACCAGATGAAAAGAAACACATAGACATACAGAGTGTCATATAAATTAAAAAATACAAAATCAGACCAAGGGAAATATAAATTATTCTTCACACACTGGCAGGTCAGGCCTGACTGAGAAAATGGCACACATCTAATCACAACAGCCTGGGGATCTTGATCTTCAGAGTTGCTGTAGTTGGGTTTCACTTGACCACATGTAATTTAGGCTCAGAGAAAAATCTTGGCTTTGAGGCTATGAAATGAATGACGGTACAGTGCAGCAGAATTCTGATGTGCTTGTCAGAAAAGTGCCTGGAGGGTTGCAGTTGACTGAAAGCTGAATATAACAACCCACGTGGCCAGGCTGTGAAAACGGATGGGTTGAATGGTGCACAGTGTGTCCCTTGAGGAGGAGAAAGTCCTCTGGCACAAAGCTGCACACTCGGGCTTGCAACCAACATCTTAGAATATGATACCATATAGCCACAGGGAAGCAGGGATGCTATGGAGTTTTCCAGGGGCTTAGAGAGTCACCGGGGTCAAAGACTTAGATGGAAGTAGCAGCAATGCTTTGTGAAGTGTGCTTGTAGGAGACACCTCCCCGCTCCCCATAGGAATTTCTTTTCTTGGCTTCAATTGTTTGGAAAGGACATTGAGATGAGCACGGAGCTTCTCGGTGGCATGTAAGCCCATTAAAGCCCCACTGAGGTAACTTCCTAGCTTCTCAGGCTTTCCACAAACGATTGAAGTGGCAGCAGTAACTTCAGTGGTCTAGTGCAAGGTGCTGGGCCCCTTATGGAGTCCTGGCTTCCAGAGCCACATATAGGCATCCTTGTGGGTTCCTCGTGGGTACCGTTAAAGGATGCATCTTGATTTTCTCCTTCTCCATTAAACAGGGCCTGTGTTGAATAAATGAAGATGAGATGGATCAGTTGAGCCTCAGCTATGTTATGTTATGCCTGTGTAAAACCAGGGTAATTCTTGGAGTCAGCCAGACTCAGGTTTGAATCTGGGTGCTGCCCATCACCAGCATGCTTGCTTTGGACTAGCTCTGAAGTAGCTCTGAAGCTCATTTTCCTCTGGTGGGAAATGGGAGCTTGAATCCCTATGCACAGAGCTCTAAGCAGTGAATAAGATCATGGAAATAAGTGATTGGTCTAGTACATCCAGAGTTTCTCTCCCCACTCTATCTTGTAGGCAAATTTAGTATATCTCTCTGAGCTCTGGGTTATCATCCTGCTTCTGTCTTGGATGTGTTTAGACATCCATCTTAACTTACCATTTCATCCTCCTTTTTCCCTCTTTGTTTCCAGTCTCTGACTTTCCATCCATCCTGTTCAATTTTTGGTAACTCTTCCTTTAAAAAGAGTCCTGCCCAGAGAAATGGAGGGACAAAGGGTGACCAAATGCAGTAGTGGTACTCATTAGACACCCTGTCGAAAATGAACTGTACAACTTGTGGGTAGGGATGGGAGGGAAAAACTGGGAGAAAGTAAGGGAAGGGATGATATTGTCCAAAAAGAGATGTACTCTTTACCTGATTTATGTAACTGTAACCCCTCTGTGCATCATCTTTATAATAAGAGTGAAAATATTTTTTAAAAAGTCCTGCCTTCAACCAGGTATGCCCTGTTTTATTGATTTCTTCACCAAACTTCTAAAAGACTACTCTGCACATAGTTCTTGTACATCTGAACAACCACTCCATAAGTAGCATGAATCTGATCTTCCCAGCATTTAATGATAAAGGTTCATTTCAGAAGCTCATCACTTTCCAAACACTTCAACCTTCTTGACCACACTGAAGCATTTGATGGTCATTCCTACATTCTTGTTAACATGCTTTCCTTTGTCCTCTGTGCCGCCTTCCTCATGCTCCCCACTTAGAATTACTGGGCGCTACCATTTGAGTTCCCCAAGCTTCCTCCACTCTCCCATCTTCCAAATGTAGGCATGGCCTATGGTTCTAACTTTGACTCCTGTGGGGAACATCTATGCAAGGCTAGGCCAGTGTTTGGCACTTTTTTTTCTTTAAAGGGCCAGGTAGGCAATAGCGAAGGTTTTGCAGGCTGTAGAGTCTCTGTTGGAATTACTCAATCCTTCCATTATAGCATAACAGCCAGGGACAATACATACGTCAATGAACTGGTTGACAGCCAAAGAAACTTTACTTATAAAAATAGGAGGTAGGCTAGACTTGGCCATGGGCCAGAGTCTGCCGGTGCCCAGTCTAGTGGAAAGAATATCAACAAGAGGCAGATACAAGGATTTTATCACTCACTGCTTCTGTCATGTTGGTCAAATTCTAAACCTCTGTGCTCCTGACTATCCTTATCTGTGGGAGGTGAGTGATTGTGACGGTGATCCTTTCCTCAGTGAAAGAGCCCAGCTCAGTAAATTATACTGTTCCTTTCCCTTTCTTCCTTCCTTCTTCCCCTTCTCCCTCCCTTCATTTTTCCTTTCCTCTTTCCTTCTCTCTGCTATCCCAATCTCTATAATCTTCCCCTTTCCCACCTGACTCACAGCCATATCCCAATCCTACCTCTATCTCCACATCTAACTCTCTTCTGAGTTAAAAAAAAAATCTGCAAAGTTAAATGCCAACCGGGGTGCACCATTTGCATCTAAAACCACATGTTCGGAAGAAAACGCATCATGTGAACACTGAGACCTTCCCTGATTTCCCTCATTCTAGGGATGGTGAGGCAGCTGGAAATCCTCTCCACTGCCTTTCCCTGCAGAAGGGCAGGGCAGTCTCCCTCCCCAGGCTGTCCTCACCCTTCTCCCCTCCTCTGGTGGCCATCATTTGAGTCCAAGCCCTTACAGCTCACCACTTGAGCTCCACGAACTCCCTAATACATTCTGTCATTGAAATCAAGTTATTGTACCTCAGGAAGAGGGAGGGGTTGTACAATTCTCCAGTCTGTAATGTCAAAGTAGGCTTCTCCATTCTTGTCAAGATATCAGGATCCTCACCTGGTGTTCAAAGTCCAGCCACTAAAAACTGAACACCCTTGACCTCTTAGTCAAATGTGTCCACTTAGCCTCCTAAAACTCGAATTCTTTTGTCTCTGCAGTCTTTTTTTTGTGGAGTTTGAACTTTGGGCCTCAACCCTGCTCCTTTGTTCTTCAGCTCAAGGCAAGTGCTCTACCCACTTGAGCCACAGCGCCACTTCTGGTTTTCTGGTGGTTTATTGGAGATAAAAGTCTCAAGGACTTTCCTGCCCAGGCTGCCTTTGAACCATGATCCTCAGCTTTCAACCTCCTGAGTAGCTAGGATTATAGGCATGAGCCACCAGTGCCTGGAAGCAGCCTTTTTTTCCCCCCAGGCAACCTGTTCCGTCTTTGCCTGTCATGTTCTTATCTATTCCTCAGGAGTCAAGCCAGACATCTGAAACCAGGAGGCCAGACACATGGCTTCTTGCTTCCAGTGCAGAGACCCTGTGCCTCATCCTAGCTCTCAGAACCTATTACAAACCTTGAGCTTAACTCCCGGAATGCATTTTCCCATGTACTTTTGTGAAGCATTATGTACTTGTATTATCTCTCCCCTTTAGATTAAACTTCCCTGGAGAGATCTGAGAAATGTCTGGCTGTTCACACAATGCCAGCACTGTGTTTCCCTGAAGCAAGGGCTTGCTGAGTGGGTAACAGAGACCCTTTTTACCCAGCTCACCTTTAGGCAGACTTGGCAATAGACTGACCTCCTCCACAGGCAGGGAGAAGAGGCTGCCTGTTAGAAAAGCTAATGTGGAGGAGGGATAAATAGGCATATGTAGGTGGTGATCATGTGTTTGGAAGGTGAATGAGGTGATCTCGATTTCTCTCTGTATTTTTGAATGGGTGGGTTGTTTGTAGGACAATAGGAGAGGCAGATACCTATAGGGTACATCTATGGTTGGGGATATGTGATTTTGGACACTCTTTGTTAAAGGACAAGAGTTCTTACCTGACTTTGCCTGAAGATTTAATTATCTACAGGAAATGCCCAAGAAGTAGAATATGGAGAAAGTGCTCTGAAAATAGAACAGCTGAGTGATAAAAAAATAATAAATCAAAGGGCAGAATATCTTGCTTGGTACACAGCTGGGCTATAAAAATGAGCCACTTATCTTGAAACTTAAGGGACAGCCTTTGAGATTTAGTGCCAGAATGCTCTCTGGTCTTCAGAGAACTGGTAGGCTGAGGGCAGAGTACAAGCCACAACATACCTCCCCTCTACAATACCAGATGAGAAAGTGGCCTTACCTCTGGTGCAAGGTGGCGTAGATTCTAGTTACCTCACCTTCCTGAGCCTCTGAAGGACAAGGGAGGAACTGAGGCCAGTCAGTGTCAGGAGACCACATTCTTTCCTTTACCCCACTCTGAGAATCGAGGACTGGTAAAGCCAGTCACAATCTCCCCTTACATCGCAAATATGGCTGGAGATCAATCCTACTCAGGCCAAGGGTGGCAGAATGTAAGGGAACTGAGGTGAGCCATTTTTGAAAGATTTTCTTTTTTAGTAGGGGAAGCTTATAGTGGCATGAAGCCTTATTTGCAAGTTCAGCAGCAAAACTGTTAAACATCCAGTGTTCTTAGTAAACAAGACTTGTCTGGGATGAGGGCAGGGAGTCTATGGGATTTCTGTTCCTCCGATCTGCACCTCACCCCATCTACTTACCTACTCCTGTTGTAAAGGAGTAAATAGAATAATAAAAGGAAATAGAGTGAATTGCTGCAGGTCCCATGAATGAGTAAAATAGCTTCCTGAATGGCAAGTTCCAGCCCACACTGATTTACCCACCTGTATAGCTGTCCTTAGACATGGCAGGGAATGTAGGGAGAAAGAGCAGTGTGGCAGGTAGATCTGTCTGGCTTTAAGGTCCACCCGGAAATGGAGTCTGGGGACTGAAAAGGCAAAAGTGTTCTTTGCCCAAAGAACATCATGGAGCCTGGCATTTTCAGGTAGCATCTACTCACCTTACTACCAAATTCTGCCTTAAGAACGGATCATAATACCTCAAGGTTGTCTTTTTTTTTGGTCAGTCATGGGGCTTGAACTATAGGCTTGGGCACTGTCCCTGTGCTCTTCAGCTCAAGGTGAGTGCTCTACTGCTTGAGCCACAGCGCCACTTCAGGTTTTCTAGTGGTTTGTTGGAGATAAGAGTCTCACGGACTTTCCTGCCTGGGCTGGCTTTGAACTGCGATCCTCAGATCTCAGCCACCTGAGTAGCTAGGATTACAGGCATGAGCCACCAGCGCCTGGCAAGGTTGTCTATTTTGAGGGAAGTTCTTACCTCTTCTACTGTGCCAGCTTTCTGTGTCAGGATGGAGGCTTAGCAGGGTGCATGTGGTTTACTTGGTCATCACATACATAGTATTCAACACTTGCTAATCTACCCAGAGACATCTACTTGAGTTCACTACTAATCTCATTATTTCCACTTTACAGATTGGGACCTGGGACATGGAGGGGAGGTAGTAACTTGCTCCTGGCCACACAGCTGTGAAGGAACAAAATTGGATTCAAGCCAGATTATGTGGAGTTTGGCCCAGGGCACTGGGTTATTGAACTTGTGTGAGAAGATGGACTGAGCAGGGAACCTCATGCCTGCCTGGTACCAGGCACTTTGGTTCCTCTGAGCTGTGCTTCGGATATCCTTTGGAAACAGATTCAATGATGTCAGGCCTAACCTTGCTTATGTCTCTTCAGTGGCTTCTTATTGTCCTTAAAGTAATGACCAGCATTTCTTAAAGGGCCTTCAAAGCCTGCTAGATCTGGTCTAGCAGGGACCCAGTCCCTTTTTAGCACCAGCTCTCTGCTCTTATGTTTTCCTGCTCTCTTTTACTTCCTGCCTCTCCAAGGCTCAAGCCATGGCCTCTCCTGAAAGGCAGGCTTCCCAGCCAACTCCTGCTTCCCCTATACACGTTTGGTGCTCAGCCTGGCATCACTTCTTCTAAGAAGCTTGCTGGGACTTCACCTTCCAGATCCATTCCCTCTTGAGTGTTTTTGTGACATCAGCCTTCTCTCCTTCTTGGTCCTCACCTGACTTTGATATTGCACTGCTGCTAATATGATTATGAAGCTGACATCTGTCGCTCTCACCAGACAGTAAATGCCTTGAGAGCAGAGCCCTCATGGATGCTGTTCTTTACCACATCCCAGCTGCTTTTATACAGTGCGTGACCATTTTAATGAATCAGCAGACATGTCCGGGCCCATCTTACTTCAAAGATTCATCATGCCAAGTGAGAGACGATCCCTGTCACTACCAACTTGCGGCACAAAATTTGGACTCTAAGTTTACTCACCCCAGACTGCACATCAATAACAATATCCGATGTTTGCGAGCATTACGCCATTTGTAAAGAGCATTTTTTTTTCAGGCTTCCCTCTTTTTGGCCCTTTTAACAAAGCTAAGGAATAGCATCTTTAGAGGGTGATGCAGCCTGTCCAAGACCATCCAGCCAAAAAATATGAAAGCACAGAGCAATCCCTGAATGTTCTATTATCTCATATTTTCCTGCATTCCCCCCCCCCCAGGTACCCACAGAGGCCTTTTCAATTCACTTTTTGTTTCTTTCAGTTCTGAGGGTCAGATGCTATCTCCCATAAAAGATAGAAACACTATTTCCTTCTTTCAACTCAGCAGTGACCTTTGCTTTTCCATCTCCTAATCAAAAGGGAGTGCCTGGCTGTTAGTCCCACGCCACCTGGGGAGTAGGTTTAACAGTCAAACCAGCTTGGAGCTCTAATTTGAGTCCCCTGAGGAGAGCTCCCATCTTCTCAAATTCAGAGTTGTATCAAGCTTCCCAGCTCTATCTTCTGGGTTCTGTCTCTGTGTGAATTTACTCCTAGAATGTACTGCTTCTTGGGTTCTCGGCAGTCAACAGGCCCCCTTTCCAGGTTGTGCAATTTAGGGTTTGATCAGTGAACTCCTCACCCAAGCCATGGTCCCTTGACTTCTGGATCTCCGAGGTCGGCCTAGGAACACGAGTTAGCTGCATTTGTGGGCGTGTAAGGATTGGTGGTAGGGGCACTATTGAGAGTGGAGGTAGGTACACTAAGAGAGTGTGGGCAGCAGGTCCTGGCTCTCTCTGGTGTGTCTCATTTTGGGCAGGTGCAGGGAGGAAGTGAGCTAGAAGAGCCATTCTGGCTGGTTCCACTCTGCTTGCTCCCACATAGCCCAGTCCACACCCCACAGGCATGTAAGCAGCCACCAGGGAACTTTCCATCCTCATATTACCTTAGAAACATTTTTCTCCCCCTGGCAGGGGCTCTCCCAGGTAGAAAATCAAAATGGTCTCTTTTTCATCTTTCAAATCTCAAGTGGAAAGGAAAGCTCTTTCTCCATGGCAGACCAGATCATTTGTGACATAACAGGGCTGGAAGAAACCGTGGAGAACCTCTATGAGAAAACAGTTCCCGGAGGAGAAAACAGCTGGTCCACATTCTCCTGCCTGGTCCACCATGAACCCAGGTTGATAGAATTCCCAGTCAAAGAGCTAATGTCTAGTCCTGACTTGTCCCTGCCGGTCCGAGTTTCTCTGGCCACCCTTCTAAGTAGGTCTTGTGTGCACTCACCTGGTCCTGACCGGGCACCCTGGATGGAAGCTGCATCTGATGCCTTTCATCGACCCCAGGTTTACAGTAGCATGTCGCCTCCTTGATCCATAGCCAAACTATATGTCCAGCTTCTCAAGAGGCACTTCGATATTGAAGCAGTACCAGGCAAACCAGAACAGAAGACTTAGGGCCAAGATCAGAGCTCCTGTGTAGACTAAGAAGTCCCAGTAGTTCACTGTGGCAAAGATCCCCAGCAACAAAAGGACCAGGCCTACAGCGTCACTCAGGAGGGCAACTGTGAGGATGAATACACAGCGCCCAGGATGGCATCCAGCACATGGCCTACCCAGGAGCATTGCCCGGGAGCAGCCCGAGAAGTGTAGCCACACTCCCCCGTGGTGATTTGCATGCTAGGTGGCAGCCCTGTCTGCCACTGCCTTCTCTCCTTCTGGGTGTGAGCAAATGAGTGAGCTGGCGCGTCTTGGAGCCACAAGGAAGTACACGTGGGTCCACCTTTATGAGTCTGGCAGCCAGTGGGGCAGGATATTTCTTAACTGTTTCATGGTTCAGGAATGATACTGACCCAAACAATCTGACATCACTGTTAATTGGCCTGGTCAGTTCTGGGACCAGCCGAGCTATGTGTGGTAGAGGAGTCAGGGTACCACCTGCCTTTGGATGGATTTGTAGTGTTGGGAGTCCTGAAAAGCTGGAGGAGGAGTGGTCCCATGCCAGAGAACCTGAGGCTCCTGTTCTGAGACACAGTGGCTTTATCTAATGTGGCAGCGTGGGGTGGTGTCCTTCCTCCTGTCCCCTCTGTTTTCCTCTTATTGATAGTGAAAGGAGGTTTTATGTAAAGGACGTGAATGAGAATTAGTTATTATAACCAAATTTGAAATGGTGCTCTGGTCAACATTAGCAAGAGAAAGTGTATTTGTCTTGTAATGTCTCCACTCTTAGGAGAATAGGAGGGAAAAAGACAGGCTGGGAAGGCTGGGTGGACAGAGAGAGGACAGCAGGAAGGGAATGGACATCTAGCCTCTGTTGGCTGTAGACTCAGTGTGGATCAAAGTCAACGCCCCCTAAAAAAAAGTCAAGAGATATTTCCAGGGTCCATCAATTGTATTTTTCACATAGACTACATTTCTGTTTACTTTCTCTCTGGTGAGAGTGGGGTGCTCTTCCAGACACCCCATCAATCCATGAGGAACTATGGATTACGTGGAGGGGATTTTACCATGGTGCCCACTTTCACTGTGTGTGGCATGAGCCTGATATGATATCCTTTGGCAGAGCTACATACTTTGGCATCCATCTGCCCTAGGCTACACCCTTTGGCATCCATCTGCCTTCGATGTCTCAGGATACTGCTATGGCTCTGGGTGAGGCCTGGAGCTAGGTGTCCCATCCCCCTGGGCCTCACTTTCCCCAGATAAACAAAGAAATTCATTTACAGTTTTGCTTTCATTCTCCCTAAAGGGTGAGAAAGAGCAGGTTGTTTGAATTTAGTTTCCGATGTGCAAAATAACACGAGAGAGAAGCTTTCTGAAAAAGTATTGGGGGTGGGGAATGAAAAGAGGAATAGCATATGCTGGAGATTTTAGACTCTGACCCAAGATAATCAGGTAGCCAATCTGAGGCATGTCAAGGTGAGGAGTAGCTGAGGGCCAGCTCCTCACCCAGCATCTGTATCCTTACCCAGTATACTTTTTAGAAGGATCTATGTGTGAGACTCCACTGTCCCATTGCTTGGGGAGTCATAGCTCTTCTAATTGTGGTCCTGATATTGACCAGAAGAGTACTTCTTGAGAACAGTTGATGAGTAGCAATGCCTCTACCCCAGGGCAGGTGGACTCCTCCTGTGGCTATGTATGGCCAGGTTGATATGTCCTGGCTTAAATACACGCAAGATCTCAGGGACCCTTCAGGTTAGTATATGTGTAGCAGGGAATTGGGGCTTCCTTAGGTGCTGGATTCCCTCAAGAGTTTCAAGTTGACTATACTTGTTTACTACAAGTTTACTACATTTGTCCGTTAGCATCACCATCATCGGTGGAAGATGGGTTCCAGGACCTCCTCAGATACCAAAGTCCGTGAATACTCAAGCGCCTTATATTAATTCACAAAGTATATAAACTATGTACATCTCGCTGAATACTTTAAACCATCCCTAGGCTTCTTATAATACCAAATGCAATGTAAATGCTATGTAAATAGTTGTTATACTGTATTGTTTAGGGAATAATGGCAAGAAAAAGTCTATATATGTTTAGAACAGAAGCAATTTATTTTCAATCTGAGGTTGGGTATGCTTATGGATGTGGAAGCCACAGTTACTAAGGGCAGACCATGCTATTTGTCTCTCTGTCTCTGTCTTTCTTTCTGTCTCACATATGCACCCACACCACGACATACATCCAAAAGGAATAGAATTGAAACTATTCACCATGTGGGTCTCTAGAACTAATTGGCACAAGCTCGTTGGTATATATCCACCAGGCCCTTAAATATCTCTTCTCTCTTACAGATATAGGCTGTGTTGTCTCTTGGTTTTCCAGCCTGCCATTTCCTTCTCATAACTACTGGGTATCTTGCATATCACTAACTATGGCTCAGCACACCAATCAGGCCATAGGCAGCCTATTTACTTTGCCCTCGTCAGTTTCTTATTCCTGCTTCCTGAAATGCCCTCTCTGATGTGTTGAGGCAGTTTAGGTATTTGCCCAGCTGGAGAAGATAGAGCATTTGGCTAAAAACCAGGTGAGGGAGACTCAAACCCTAGAGAAGAAGCAGGAACCAAGAGTAAAGAAGGGGAGAGAGGCTCAAAGTTGATCTGGAAGGGGGTCAGCTCATCAGCAAGTAGTATTCACCTGATCCAATAGAAAGCGCTTTGCTGTGTCCCATTTTGGCAAGAGGGACACCCTATCCTCTTCCTGCTCTGGTCCGCTCAGGTGACTTGCTCACCTGATGAATTGAGGAACCACTGTTAGAATTTGTGTTGTTTTGCCCAAGCGAGTGCAGTAAAGAACCTTAAACACGGTAGCAGGAACACCAGTCAAGGATCGTCTCAGGCTTTGAGAAGCTGGAAATAGGAGATCAAGGTATTAGCAGGGCTGTTACTCTGGGGCCTACAATGGATCAGCTACTCTGGCCTCTCCTAGCCTCTGGGGGGTTCACTCTCAGGGAGACCTCATGCTGACTCCTGTCTCCTGTGTTATGTCTCCAAATTTCCCTTGTATTTGGTATGGACACCTGTCATTTTGGATCAGGGGCCACTCTACTCCAGTCTGACCTCATCTTGACAATTTGCATCTGCAAAGACTACATTTTCAAATGTGGTCATTTCTGAGGCTCAGATGTTAAGACTTCAATGTATAAATTTTGAGGCATAATTCAACTCAAAACACAAAAACAGCTAATGAATTTGCTTGTTTACTTGGGCAGCCTCTGATTTCTAGCTATGGTATAAGTGAACATTTAGACTCTTAAACTGAGCCTTCACACATACACTATAAGTGCAAAATCAGCCTCCTGTCAAAGGTGGTCCCCAGGCCATATCTCACCACAGAGATGCCCAGAGTCCATTGGTTTTCCTTGTGGTACTAGGAGAGAGAGGTGAAGAAGGCAGGTCTTTCCCTGGCTGGGCTCTGGGCTGGTTGTCACCTCTGTCACCAAGACAAGAAGATTATTCTCCATAAAGGGTAACCCTGAGTGACCTCTACACATTTAGGAGTTTGAGCAGAAGTGAGACTTTTAAACAGATATTATTGAGCATCTATTATGTATTGAGCAGCAGAGAATAAGATTTAATATAGGATTTACCACCCCATAATTAACACTCCAAATGGATACAATATTTAGATGACATGCAAATATCTTTTGGATGGTGATAAGCACAATGGGGAAAAATAGAAATATAAGACAGTAGCCATCTGTTATGAAGAATGAAGGTTTGTTTTCTGAACCATGTCTGCAGTGTGCAGGGCAAAGTGGCTTGTGTCTTTTAGGTGTGGTCACTTTGGGCCTCTTTCCTCCTCTGTTCAGAGGCTTCTCTGGGATGTTAGGTCTGTGCCCACCACTGTAGGTTTGAGAGTTTTATTTTCCTGCTCTTGTCTCACAGCTCTGCTGCTTCTTGGCAACTGAGCCTTTCCTTGTCAAAGTCATTATCATATCATCTCCCTATGACATCACAGTATGACAAGTCTCTTCATAATCTTCGTTTAAAAGGGCTGGCTGAGATTCAAACTGGAACATGATTAGGCTAACTGAGTGCTCAGCTGATCAAGTGTCATCATTCCTAGATCTGATGCTGAATGAACAAGGGCCATTCACTCACTTCCTGGCTGAGGTGGGGCTGGCCACATCATCCTGTCTACGAGGCTTCTTGTTTCACAATGAGAGTTCAGCCCAGTGCCTGGCTGTGGCATTCACTGGCAAATGACTCTACCTCAGGCAAGTCACTAAGCTCTAAACACCTCAATTTCCTTGTTATAAACAGAGTCACGATTTCACAGTTATTGTGAAGACTGAATGACTCCATAGTTATAAATGCTTAGAGTCTGTGCATTATAAATAGACGGCTGCCATTATTAACATTAATATCTTTACATTCTTTCTGCCTTGATGTTTTTGGAAGAAAATCTCCAGGTTTAAGGGAACACATCCTTGGATCTCCTGGATCATGTTATCTCCTTTGTGCCAAACTTGCTTTCATTTGATTGAGGGTCCCCAACCCTGTCCTCCCTGCTCTACCCTCTATTAGAACATGCTGAACCCTCTCTCTAAACTTGGGTGAGTACTGATCTTTCATTCTCATGAAATCATCTTCCCAGACCTGACCCCTCTTGTTCTTTCCACTTACCCAATTGGCTCGCTATTTTCCTCATCCTCACATCCCTCAAATTCCTGTTCTCAGAATCCAAGATTTGTCATATCTCAGTTGTAGATGTACAAAAGCTACAATCTGCTTCAGTTACTTATCCTATAAAGCTGGTAAATCTATTTGTTAATACCATTTTCTTTGTTTCATTTTTAAATTGAATGTTAAAGCTTTATTGTCACAGTCACAAACAAGCATGATATATGATGGAGAATATTTAGGAATCCATATGCTGAAAACAAAAGCAATTCATTAAACTAATCTGAGGTCCTCACACTTTTCTGTAATAAACCAGATAGTTATTGGCTTTGTGTGCCCTATTGCTGGTCAATTGTATGAATGTACAACTCTGCTAGTGTAGCCATAGGTAATATGTAAATGAATGAATCTTTCTCTTCAGTAAAAATTTATTTACAAAACCAATTGGTGGACCAGACTTGTTGATTCTTGAAGTTGTGACACTGCTGAAGTTAACTGAAGTTTGCTATACCTGAGTGAAGTCCAATTCTCTCAAGCAAAGGGCTAAGATTCATAAATTTTGAAGGATTGATAACCATAATATCACCATCAGAGACTGCCTTTGAAGTTACATGAAAAATAAGATGAGAACTGAAATGTGAGCCCTTTACACTCTCCCAGGAGTCTGGTGTCAGAATTTGGAAGAACATTCACCCTGATCAAGATCACCCTAATCAGTGATTACCTAGACTGAAACAGAGGATCAGCATTCTCAGAAATGTATTCATTTGTATGTTAGGAGCCTCCAGCAATCTTCAGCAATCTTCATTCTTTTTCCTCTGGTAGGTTACTGAAGAGCTCCAGAGAATTCTCCCAAGTTTGTTGTCTATGCCTTTAGAGTCCATGCATAGTGGTCTTCCTACTGTTTAGCAAACATTTTAGTCCTTGCCCCTAGGTCTTGACCTCCCCAATGAGCTGACCTAAGGTTTTGCGTCTCACCCAGACTTCAAATGCACTGGTTTTTCCCTACTCCCTTGCTCTCCACCACTGTTTACAGCAGGTTGATGACCTTGCTCTCTGTTAGCAGTGGCGTTAATACATTCACACTGTGATGCAACCATCATCACTATCCATCTCCAGAATGTTTTTATCTTTCTGAACTAAAATTCTGTATTCACTAAATATATATTCCCATTCTTCTTACTCCCCAGCGCCCGACAACTACCATCTATGAGTATGACCATTCTACATACCACATTTATCTGAAGTTTTAGGGTATTTTTCCTTGTGTGATTGGCTTATTTCTTCTATCCCCAGAATGTCCTCTCTTTTCAAGGCTGAATAATATTCCATTGTCTCTTCTTTAGCCATCTGTTGATGGACATGTGAGTTGCTTCCCACTTGTGGCTATTGTGAATAATAGTGCTGTAAATATGGGTGTACAGATATGTTTTTGAGTCCTTGCTTTCTTTTGGGCATATTCTCAGAAGTAGAATCAACAGAACATATGGTTTTCTATATTGAATTGTTAGAAGAGCTCCATTATGGTCTCTAGAGTAGCTGCAGTGTTTGACATCCCTGCCAGAGAGTTCCAGTCTCTCCACATCCTCACCAAAAACTTTTTTCTTTTTTCATGTTTGATAATAGTTACCAGAATAATTATCCTAAAATGAAAAAGTAGATTTTAATTGGACTGTTACTTATATAGCTACATCTGCTATATGATTGGAGTGATTTATTTGGTTCTGTGCCACACTCACTAGAACAGCTTCCTTTTCAGTTAGAGATCCGTTCTGACTTCTCCTTGGTAGTCCAGACCAAGAGGAAGGAATGGTATTTGTTTATGGATGGTGAAGGCTCATTTTATAACTTCTAGATTATTGGAAAGGCAAAGGCTATTTCTTCAGAGTCTCCCCAACTCTACTCAACTCCTTTCAAAGTTCTTCCATGTCTACCCTTTCTCCTTTTCTCTCTATCTTGGAAAATGCCATCTCCTTCTATATCTTACAAAGGAAAAATGTTTGCATGGTGCTTCCCAAGCAGGGACACCAAACACTTCAGCCATCTGTTGCCTTTCTAGGATTTTCTCCATGTACATTTAGTTTTGTGAATCATGTCTTCTTGCACTCAACTCTGAATTCACTGCTGGACACACAACATGAGGTGTCAGAGGTACAAAGTCTAAGAAAACATGGTTATCTACTAAGTTTGGCATTGCAAACTATTTCTGGCTGTTCCTTGTATGCTGCAGGGGCAATCAGGTACAAATGCTGTGAGCAGGGTTCCAGGCTTGGACCCTGTGTGACTCATTTCTTCTCCCAGTCCCCCAAGGACCAGACTCCTCAGGGGGCTCTGCTTGGAAAGCTCCATCCACAACTTTAGGACCGGAGCTTCAGGACTCTCAACCCGTCTCCTTCAGAGATCAGAGCTCAGCTCTCTTGAACTGTTGAGATATCTTAGGTACAAGCATACATACTCCTCTATTTACAATAGAGTTGCAATTGCCCCCAACACATTGCAAGTTGAAAATAATATACATTGAAAATGTGTCGCGACCGCCTCGACCCGCAAGGATGATGCGACAACAGGTTCTTCTTTCAGACGGTTTATTCAGGACCTTGTTTACAGCTTCTTTTTTCCTACTTCTCTCCTGCCCGCTTCTTCCTTCTTCTTCCTGTTTCTCCTTCTTTTTCCTTCCCATCCGCCCCCGCGCTCCGGTTATAAGCCTCCTGGATGGCCAATCCTGAAGCGCCACGTGGCATATACCGATAGGGCTGCAAACACGGAAGCAAACTAGGAGCCAAGTCATAGCCATATAAGGAGTTGCTTTTTACAGAGAGCATTCGTCACCGGGAAGACGGAAGACGGAAGGCAGGAGCCCGCGCCATCTTAGGTCGAAGCCGCACCACGCGGCCCCGCCATTTTAGCTACAATGTTGGTTTTGCAGCCGTCTTTGGTCATGGCTCCCGCAGCGCTCCACAAAAATGTTTGATATAACTAGTCTATCAAACATTGTAGCTTAGTCTAGCTTACTACCTTCAGTATGCTCAGAACATGTTCATTAGCCCACAGTTGGGTAAAATAATTTTAACACAGAGCCCATTTTTGTAACAAAGCTTTGAGCATCTCATGTAATTATTGGATACCTGTATCTAAAAAATGCTGGCAACACAGTCCCCTGTAATGTGGATTGTTTCCCCTGGTGATCCTGGGCTGACCAAAGATAACTATAGCTCCCTGCCAGTGCCAAGAATTGACAGAGAATATCTCATCACCCATTGATAGCCCAGGAAACATCAGAATTCTATTGGTTTCTATTGAATGTGCATTTCCTCCTCACCACCATAAAGCTGAACGTAAGTTGGGAACTGTCTGTAAAAAGGGTCAAGAGAAATAAATACCTACCTACAGGAAGATAAAAGTTCATGGAAGGAGCAAGAGAGAGTGAGTGGGAAGGACATGACTAAGTAATCAAGTAGATTACTCTGTACATAAAACAGAGATCAGTGGCCATAGGTAAAGGTCTGACCCTATGGTAATGCAAAGGATGGGTCATGGGGCTAGGAGAAGGGGAAGGGTGTTTCAGGGTGAGGCAGGCCTATGTGTTAAAGCTGTGTGATGGTAGCTGACTGCCAGTGTGGCCATGTCAGGGAAAAGGAAGGGACTGAGAGCTGTTCTCAGGAGTTCCTGGATATTATTGGAGAGGTTTGAGCAGAAGAGTTAGGATTTATGGTTTTAATGGAGGCCTCTAGTTGCTGTGTGGGAAACATCTCAGAGGGGATCAAGTATATTGGAATATTGCAAGCAATAGGCATGCGACAGCAGACTGGGCCAGAGGAAGATTGGTGACAATGGAGATGGAAGGAAGAGTACTAATTTGAGAGACTTCCAGGGGTGTGTGAAATCAACAGAGCACAGAGACAAATGCAGTGTGAGGATGAGGGAAAGGGAAGGGGCCATTGCTGCCCATCAGCTGTCTGGCTCACAAAGCTGGAGTGCTAATGGTGCTTCCAGAGTTAAACATACCTAAGGCAGGGTGCCTCTCCTCCTTTCTCTAACCCCTCAGCCCATTTCTTGGCTTAGTGGCCCCTGACACCCTCTGGTACCACTTTATTAAGTGAGGAATGCTCTCATTTATCACCTGTCTCCTATCAGGGAGAAAGTCCTACAATGGAAAAATTTCTGTCTATCATATGTATTTTCCCAGTACCCAGGATCAGCATTTAGGAAGGGCCCAAGTGAATGAGTGGGAAAATGTTACCTTTCACAAAGTATAGGAAATGGCTTTGTAAACCAGTCCATGTTCTTCCTATGTTGGGCATCATTTCTAGGCCCTCCCCCTCCTCCTCTCAGTTGAGCTGGAACAGCTCATTTTCCATCTGTCTAGCCAGGTGATGGCCACACCCACTGGAGCCAGTCTCCTTCCCCAGGAGCTTGCCCAGTCTTTTTCATCCTTCTGTGGAACCTGAAAGTAGCTGTTCAGGTCTTGGTTATAGCTTGTCCTTAGCCAGCTTGTTAAATCTAGTCTAAGAAAGCAGGCACACCTTCTCCCCAGGGACCTGGCAAGGACAAGCAGACACCTTCAATGGGAATTTCTTTTTCTTCTTCCCCATGAAGAAGCACCAATGGATGGCTTGGCTATTATTCCCAGAATTATTTACCCTGTATTCTTACCTGGATTTTTGTGAGGTTCTTACATAGCTTCTGAGCAAAATTCTAAATAAGTAAGTCAGTAAGAAGTAAGTAAATAAATAAATAAATTTATAAAAATCCATCTGGGTCTTGAGAGGGTATTGAATAGGAAACTGCTCAGCTGCCAAAATGTTGCACTTCTTTATTAAAAAATCATATATCTACATCCCACCTGGAAGAATCTATTTATGGCTTTACATGTTCAAACTTGAATCTCACCATGGATTTACACATCCTTGGAATTCTCTCTCCCTGAGGCAATGATAGTAACAGCCCTGCATTTTACTGAATCCCTGCCATCTTTCAGCCTGTTCAGAGTGACTGGTGATTTATAAATCACAGAGATTCGTTTCTCAAGTCCAGAGGCTGGAAGACTGAGATGGAGAAGACAGCATGGTTAGTTGGGTGAGGAAACTCTCCCAGGTTGCAGCTGGCTGCAACTTCTGGGTAGTTTCTCCTAGCAGAAAGACAGTATGGGAGCATTCTGAGGTCTCTTTATAAGGAATGTCAGTCTCAGCCACATGAGTACCACTTTTATCAGTTTATAAAGGCAATTACATCCCAAAGGGCTCTTCTAATGGTAGCACCTAGGGGATTCAATTTTCAACATATGGGGGACATAGACCTTTAGGCTATAGAACCTTCGGTGTCAGTATATTCTATTGTGGAGTCAGATTATGAACCAATCTGTTTAATGCTATGTATCCATGAGTGTTAACAGCTTCTCACCAAATAAGTGGCTGTTTATTTTGAGTTGAATTTGACTTGAGTATTATGCTTAAAAAAAAAAAGAAGTTTGGAAGGGGAAAGAGCAACTATAAAAAAAGAGATGGGTAAGTGAGAATGAGCTGGAGAACAGGACCGAGGGGAGCAAGGTATAGTGTTCCAGGCAGGTGGAATGTTGCTGAGGGAAGGGTGGAGAGGAGCAAGGGTGTGAGGATTGAGCATGACTTGCCCCTAGGAAGAGACTGCAACAGATGAGGACTCTGAGGAAGCAGTGTGGGGAGTTCAAGATAGGACAATATGGAGTCATGAAAGAATTTTATGAAGAAAGATACCCATTAAGATCTTGTATTTATGGTTGGTGCTATGGTTCATAGTATTGCACCAGCCTAGCAAGTGTGAGGCCCTGAGTTTAAACCCCAGCACACACACACACACACACACACACACACACACACACACACCCGATATTATGGGACAAAAGATTGCCCTGATCTAACACACAACATCATTTATAAGAGCAAGCAAGACAGATGGAGGAGGCAATGCAGGACATCCTACATTTGCCATGCAAATACAAGGATTGTAAGGTTGGGATTTTATTCAAGATTCACCTCATGAACTCCAAATAATAGTCATACAATGTGAAAGAGGAGCCAAGAATGTCAGCAAAAGCAGTAACAAGAGGAAAGGAGACCAGAGGAATGAAGTACCTGTCTTTGAGAATAGAAAGGAGCTACAAATAAGATAACAAAGTGACTCTAATAGTTAGAAAAGGCAAGGGTGGGTTTCTGCTGGATCCTGCAAAAGCAGATCACCCTCTGAGATCCACTTTGGACTTTTGACCTCTAGAGCTTCTCTCAGGCAATACATGCATTTTCATTGTTTTAAGCTACTAAATCTGAAACCTTTTTTTTACAGCCTCCATGGGGCTGGGGCGGGGGGGGGCAAGGGGGGGAGGAGAGGGAGCACCATCATACCAAAGAACCAAAGCCATTTTTTTTTGGTCATGGAAGAGATCATTCATCTGTTTAAAATGAGGAGGTGGGGGGTGTGTGTGGCGGGCTCTGGGTAAGAATCTTCAGGAAGATCAACATTCTAGAAAAGATAGAATAGTCCTGCTTCTTTCTTTGATGGTTGGGTCTCTGAACATTTAGATGGGAGGAAGTGTGTGTAGCCATTGATCCCCTTGAATATGGAATTTAAACAGAGCATCTCTCCCACATGTTGCCTCTACCACACTTTTCAAGGCTGTGATGGACAGGTTTCAGAGGAAGTAGCAGAAGCAAAGGGAATGACACAATGACTATAATCAGAGGGACACTGTTTTTGTATGGTCCAGACTCCCCCACTAACCTTTTCTCTTGTTCTAAGGCTCCTCCCTCCCAGCCCAGGGATGGCTATTTTCCAGAAGCTGGAGAGGTAGGCTGAGGCCAGATTGACTTGCATATCTGAGCTTCCTTCTCTCCATCATGGTTGGAATGTATCTGAATCAGTGACTCTCTTGTCTGGATTCTCGGAGAACTAGCGTGATTGCTTCCTGAGGTCAAGCTTTTGTCTGCATCACTGCAGCCCTGTTCCAATATGTTGTGTGTGGGATGGCACCTACTTGAAAAACTGCAGGGTTAAGCTAACAGCTATTCTTTCTCAAGGGATGGATCCATGAAGTCATACCTGCAGTAGGAATTAGAGACATGTAAAGCCCAGGGGTTGGGAGAGTAAACTATGCAGGTACAGTTCTAATAGAATCTTGTTTCCTCCCTCTCTCATGCAGCCCATGGTCCCCATTTCATGCAACCACACAAGACAAAGACCATGATTTACATTGATACTTTTTTCATTTATTGAGGATAAGCCCACCAGTCCATGATTATTTGAGGGACCATTTTCAATGGCTCCCTCTTTCTACTCTTTACAGTCACATTAGTGGTTTGGTCAGAGGATCCGGCAGGGCTGTGGGGATGGTCTTATTCTAGGGATGACCTTCAGTAAAACCTCCTTCTCCTTAGAATAGACTTGGACTTGGTGATGGCCTGGGATACCCTCTACCTGTACAGAAAAAGCAAGCATGGTTCCCTCGGGCACAGAGATTCCCTTTGTTGACCCAGGAGAGCTGAATGCATAGCACTGGGCCCTGGCTAGACTAGCAGTATCTCTGAAGCTGTGTGCAAGTCTTCACAGGAGAAAGCTTTAGGTAAAACAGGCTATCCTCACATGGACTGAGCACAGGCTCAGATCTTTTGGGTAGGGTATTGGAAGAGGGTCCATGGAAAATTTGCTACTTTGGTTTGTATTGAGACTTGGAACAATGACCTGCCTTGTCTGATCCCCTAACTCATTCTGGAAGGTTCCTGTTTAATCGTCATTCTAGGTTTCAGTACTGGGCTTATGGGAATGGAAAACAGCAGGGCTGGGACTCTGCCCCATCAGCATCTCAGACTAGGACCACCAGCTCCTATGAGACATCTGAAGACCTCATAGGGTTGCTTTTATTCCAGGCATCATTCTGAGAGAGGATGAGAACCTGGAAATGGGGTAGGGAGCATTTTAGAATAAAAGAGAATTAATGAGCAGTTTTAGAATCCTCCCTCCCCCATGCAACAGAATGAAAACACAACAGACAATGTTAAGTAGAAACCAGTTCAACAGTTAGGGTCCAGAGCAAATGAAGCTCCCTAAAGAAGGAGGAGGAGGGTAGATAATACCACTCAGTGAGCTGTAAACCTGGGTGCTGGCACTGTACTCTGAGAGGAGTCCTTGCAGGGGATGCTTTGCTGCAAACATGGCATCTGACTTGGCCGCACTCCCAGACCTGGTGCACTCAGCCTTCCATGGGGCAATGAACTTTGGCAAAAGCCTTCACGATGTTCTACCTCAGAGTGACACCCATGTGTGGAGTTCCCATGGGGAGATACATGGCCCTTAGGGGTTTTCCTTCTTAGCCTGTTCCTTCCTTTTCTCTGCTTAGAATTTATCTTGAGGAGTAAGGGATAGGAGCAGGTACTTCTGGAAACTGCAAGCACAACACAGAATTTGGATGCCTTCTTGAATGGTGGTTGTCTCCAGACTGCTTTCCACCAAGACACTCATGATAGAACCTTCTAGAAGGACCCTCCTTTCCACAGATCTGCCCAGACTACAGGCTCTTGGGCTCATGAAAGGCATGGCAATTGTGGCTTCTAAGTGCCCTATCTGGGAACTTATCTGCAGGCTCCTATGTAAGAAAGCATTTAAGAATGAGAGGGCAGTATTCCAGGGCTGATCGTAAATCTGCATTCACATCAGCAGAAGGGTGAAAAGATCTTTAAGCTCTATTGCTTGAGGCACTAGAATTCCAACTAATGACATACACTTGAAACAACCCCCAAATTGGTCCTGACTTGCCTGTGTACATGGGTTGGGGTAGGAAATGGCCGTCCAGGTGAGACCTCCAGGAAATTAATGATTGACCTCCCCAGAATCCCCCACAATGCAACAGGAACAAAGATGGATTCTGACCCTGTATGTGGAACCATTGGCAGGATGGAGATACCTGGAGGTTTATTAGAAAGAGGTTATAATGGGACTGGGAAGCCAGAAGCTGAAGAGTAAAGGGAGTTCCTAAAGCTAAAGTGGGGTTCTCAAGCAGGTTTCTTCCAGCACCTCAATATCATAATACCTCTGTCAATATCCCATGATGAGAGGCCTGGCCTAGGGCAGCCTGGCAATCCCTCTCATGCATACCTCTTAAGGTCTTTCACCTAATGGCTTCTTGGTTACTAAAAGAAGTTTGGAGAGCGCTAAACCTTGAGGGTGTTTGTGGGCCCTCTTAAGACACCCTTCCAGTCTCCAAATACCCCAGGAGGTATACAATGTACCCTGGGAGAAACTATACAGAAGCATTGAGGGAAACAGGCTCAAGAGGGGATGAAACTGAACATCTGGCAGGTCATGGAAGTGGCCATGCAGCGTCCCAATTTAAGTTCTCCCCAAAGTTTCTGTGTATGCAGGGTAATTTCTGCTGTGTTCAGTGCATTTCCTTTTCCATCTTTGTATCCTTTCAAACTGGTAATCTTATGCTATGGTTCTTAGCTTAGAAAATCTGGCCTCCGGGAGTCTTTCTCTCTCTTTCCCCAAGTTTGAGTTCGGCACCAACACTCAAAGTCAGTGCAGGATATTCTAAATGTCAGTTCGCTTGGGAAACAAGATGAAAGATCAGATCTGGTTTTCTCTCTACCCGGGGACTTGCTAAAAAGAAGGCCACTTAATAGACACTTTGGTAGGCAGAGGCAGGGATAACACAGTGGGGATTTTTTTTTTTAAAAGAGAAGGCATCTCTAGAAAAACCTACAGACCATTTAGATGCGGCATTTGATCTCGGGTTTGGTTTTGATGGAGTTGAAGGGGAGAATGGTCTTACAGAATCCCTCTGTAGCTTTCTGCCTTCCTATTCTGGAAACTGGGGGTAGAGACAGGGATAGAGGGAAAGAGGAAGTTGTGACAACATGCATTTTCCCTGGGCTCATTGCCAAGGTGAAGACAGTTGAGTGCGAAGGAGGCAAGAGGAAATTGTGACTCCTTTAGTCTACACGATTGCCTCTGGTATAAATATTATATCATAGAGAATAAAACTTCTTCAGCTGGCTAACTCCCAGAGTCATGCCCAGAGGGATGTGCTATCCCGAATGGTGTTTATCTCCAGCTTTCCTTCACTGTTTAGTTTCTGGAATGTTTGATAACATAGGAATTGTCCCGTGGCTTCAATCTCAATGCCCTGTTACAGGAGCTGGGACTGTCAAACTCAGTGGGTCAGAACTCTCTCTTCCTTTGTCCTCTGTAAAGGGCCTCTGGTGGTCAATTTTGGTTCCAGAAGAATGCAAATGTGGGGGATAGCTCAGGCACTCATATGTATATATACATATAAAGATGAAGTTCTCCTTGAGACCTCATAGCTGACCTCAAGGAATTTCCCGGCATATACTGCATTTGGGATGAATAATGCCTGGATGCAGGAGCTGGGGATGAAGAGAGTAACCATTAGGACCCAAGGGAAGGTTCAGCAGAATCACAGAGATCAGGTGGGATTCATTCAGCTGGCCATACTCCAAGCTACAGGAGAGTGGGGCCTGAGTGCTCTGTCTTTCCTATAGTACCAGGAATAGGGTTTTCCTGGGATGGTTTTGTGACATCTGATGGAGGAAGTTGGATGTGGGATGTTGGTTATCAGATCTCCTCTTTCTAGTCAGGTCATCAGCGATTCAGGATGAAAAACTTGAGGCTCTGGAAGAAACTTGACTTCTGCCTCTGCTTCTGCTTCTTTTTGATGATGGGTACCCACACCAGCCCACACACCAGAGTCATGAGTCCTAAGGACAGGAAGGCAGGCCCTATCATTTTAAGGGCTGTAGTGGTTTTAGGATTCAGGTTCAAGACATAGGCCAGGCAGGTGATGGCCACACCAAAGAGCAGGGTGGCGCTGCCCACAGACATGATGATGATGGGCTTCCGGTAGATTTCCCAGTTGCTCCTAGGGGTGGTGGTCCAAACAGACTCGCTTCTGGAACTGATACACAAGGAGCTGGCAGTCTGGCTGGGCAGCAGATCCTTGGATTCTGGAGATTTCTCATCCACTTCCAGGGCCTTAGGGAGCACCTCCATTGTCATGGTTGATCAGAACAGGGCACCTAGTACTGGAACCAAAAACAAGGATGAGGCTGAAAGGGATCCTTATATAACCTTCCTGTGCTCAGCATCCATCAGCAATGCAGCTCTCTCTCTCTCTCTCTCTCTCTCTCTCTCTCTGTGTGTGTGTTAAAGCTAAAAGGAAAAGCAGACAAAATCTGCATAAGAAACCATCCAAGTTGGCATGCTTTCCTTTTTCTCTTGTGAGAGATAAATATTATGTCATTCTAATCAACCAGTCTTAATACTTAAACCAGGGAACAGTGGTGATGTTGAAAAAACAAACAAATATGAGCTCTAGTTTATTGAATGGCATCTGATTTTCAGGCCCAACCACTTTCCAGTGGTGCAATTCTGAATGAATTATATTGCCTTTCTTTACTTCAGTTTTCTTATCTATAAAATGAGAAAAATAATACTATGTCTAGCATGGGGTTTTCAAAATGGTTTAAATGAGTTAAGGGCTATATTGTATTGGATCAATATCTAGCATACAAAGCGTTACATAAATGGTGTCATTTGCCTACTAAAGAGTAATGCTTTGTCAAAGGAGGGGGTAACAATGTTTGACAAGAAATGTACTCATTACCTTACTCATGTAACCTTGACCCCTTTGTTCAGCATCTTTACAATAAAATAAAATTTTAAGGGGCTGGGAGGGTGGCTCAGTGGTAGAGTGCTTGCCTCGCATGCATGAGGCCCTGGGTTCGATTCCTCAGCATCACATAAGCAGAAAAAGCCAGAAGTGGCACTGTGACTCAAGTGGTAGAGTGCTATCCTTGAGCTGAAGAGCTAAGAGACAGTGCCCAGGCCCAGAGTTCAGGCCCACAACTGACAAAAAAACATTTTTTTAAAGGAGTAATGCTTTGTACATAAATGTATGTGTGTATGTATGTATGTAAAACTCTTCCTTCATTAAATTGGAGCTCTACATTAACCCTGTGAATTGACCATTAATTATATTTATTTATTTTTAATTTATTTAAAGTTCTGAGCTTTGAATTTAAAGCCTCACTCTGGAGGCCTCTAGATATAATTTTTAGCTGATGCTCTGCCACTTAGTTGGCACCTCCAGCATTTTACTGGTTCATTGGAGATGAAGGCCCAGACTTTTCTGCCCAGGCTGGCTTTGAACTGTGATCCTTCAGATTTCAGTCTCTTGGGTAGCTAGGATTGTAGGCATGAGCCACTGACATCTCGTTAGTCCTACTTAATAGATAGGAGAGGTAAAAAGCAACCTAATTAAGAACATGGAAAACAACTCCTTTGTACAACTACTTAAAGATAATAATTTTAAAACTTACATATTTAAAAATGAACAAGGATAAAGAACCACCAAAGCTCAGGTTTTCATTTGAAAATGCCAGGCTGTGTACAGCAGGGGAATGATGCTCAGTGTAGCCTGGGGGTTTTAGTGATGTCTTAGGTCCAGAGTTCTCTTCCAATATCTAAATACCACCCTTTCCTACCTTCCATGTTAACACAAGGATGGGTTTCTGTCTTTCCATTTTCTTTAGTTTAGATATTTCTTGTGTGTGTCTTATCACTGGCATATTTAAGAGTGGAAACTTAGAATCTAACTGTGCTGTGTAGGGGTGGAACCTTCGGGAGATAAGAGGATTAGGTTAGCAGAGTAAGGTTCCCAGGATTGAATCCTTCTCTGTTGCCACATGTTGTATGCCATTTTGCAACTCTGCCAGCATAAAGGCCACACACATATGTGGATCCCTGTTCTTCCCAACAGAGGCAAATGAACCTCTTTTCTCTAGAAGGCATTTCATTATAGTAACATTATATATAACAGAAAGTGAATAGATTCACCGTTATCAGGGCTGTAAAAGCACAGAGCCTAGCTCAGCTGCCTGTCCAGTTTCTCATTTAGAGTCACCCCAGGCATTCTCATCTCCTGGTCCCTACTTAGAAGATATAGTTGGTCACTGGCAACAGTTTACAACTATTGAGAAGTACCATTGGCCTGCTCTAAACTTCTCCACCAGGGTTTTCCCATTCCTTCAATGTGGGGTTGAATACTTTCATTCCATAGTCAGAAATGCAGGTTCAAGTGCAAATGCCTACATGTCTACAGTAAGGGAATTAGATATGAATGGCTGATAGTACTTTCCTGCCCATAGATTGGTTAAGGAGGAGGGAAAGACTAAGAGGGCCTTTCACCCACATCACTGCCCTGATTCATCTTGAAGCTGTCTCAGTCACTTATCTAGCACAGGGCTTTACCCACAAGGCTTTGTTTATCTTTAATTGAATGAGTAAGTGAAGGAATACCTTTCCTTCCTTCTTCCCTCCCTTCTCCCCTTTCCTCTAGTCACTAGGACCAATGTAAGATCTGCTAGTTTCTCTAGGCAGAAATCAGGGAACTTCCCCTGTGACAGGTTCAGGGCCTGCTTATGTCAACATCCACAAGTATCCCTTCTTGGGAGTAGGACTCAGGAGATCTCTTTCTGTAGCAGAAAGCTTATTGGGGCAGATGGGCCATTCATCACAGTTACAATGGGTCCAAATAGGGTGCTGTGTGCATGTGAATCATACTCAAATATGGAGGAGGTAGCATTTTTGGGAGCCATGTGACCAGTTCTGGAGCAAAAGATAGCTCTAAGGAGTTGGTAGTTTCCCGTGCCCGGGGCTCTTCTTTATTGAGTGTTTTTCTGCTTCAATACTTGTGCAATCTTCATTGCAACCCAGCCTCCTCTACTTCACCCACCCCACAGGTTAGTCTTGTCCATTGGGTAAGTTTCCCCCTTCTCCCCCGCCCCTTCTTTGTCTCCAAGCTTTCTAAATGAAGCAGCTACAGAGCCCTTACCACTGACAGGAGGAAACAGAAATAACATACAATTTTCCAGTGCCTTTAGAATTCAGATACATTCAGCCACACTCGTTGGGAGGGAGGGCATTTAAATCTCTGCTTCTAAAAGCTTTGAAAACTACCACAGTGTGCTTTTGTACTGAGGTTTATTTAATTCTGGAAGGAACATGTGCTTTTTTTTTTTTTGCATAAGTGAAGCCATCATTTCAGAAGTGATTCCCTCTCTTCTGAGCTGGGGGCAGGGCAGGGATCACAGAGGGCACTGGAAGATTTTTGTACTGCATGTGGCAACTGAGGTGACAAGACTTCTGCATAGCTGTCTCCATCCTGTCTAGCACACAGGACTTTTACCCATGAGACTCTGCTTATCTTTGCCTTTTATCCCCTTTCTACTCATTATGATGACAAATTCAGGATCTGCCAGTTTTTCCAGGTAGAAATCAGAGGTCCTCCTTACCCCTCCCACTGCTTCTAGCACTTTGTAGTGAAGATCCAGAGAAGACATTGTTGCACATTTTAGTTGTGCTTTGCAAAAAGAGCTGGGGCTGAGTGGGAAAGGACTTGTCTCAGCTGCCATCTTGGTTTGAGGGGTCCTCTTACTTAGGAACTAGAAGCAGAGACCCTGCTGGTGGAATTCTCATTCTGACAGGGATACAGAACTAATCATGCATGCTAGAAGTGCCTAATACCTTCTCTTTGGCCCTGCACAAGGGGATTATTCATTTAGCCTCATTTTACAAGAGGGGAGACTGAGGCACATACAGTGAAATCTAAGAGCGTGGCAAAAGTCTCCTCTCTACTCTCTGGGTTGCTTTCATGTGTAGCTGTACTGGGATACAGGACAATGTTGTCAGACTCAAAGATCTTGGCTATGTTAAAGCTGGTGAAGATGAATCCTGAGGATTCTTCAACTATAAGAATCTCGAATGTTTTATTTTGTGGTTCCTTTTGTCCTAAAATAAGCTTTCACTGTGTATAAGAGGACTTAGGTGTGAAGTTCTCAGACATTAAGCCACTGCACAATATGGGAAACAAAAATATTCTTGTAAAGTTTTCATTTAATTTCACATTTATACATTTTAAACAACTTTTATTCTGACACTGTAATATTCTTTATTTTCTGAAATGCCAATAATGGATGATGATCATTGGTTTGTTTAGTAGTTGAACCTGGCAAGAAAAATGTGGCCACAATATGTATATGTATGCATGCATGTATGATCTATGTATATATACATGCACATGTTCATATATATGATCTATGTATCTATCATCTATGTATCTATCTTTGCCTGTACCTATGCATCTATCTTCTTTCTATCTATCTATCTATCTATCTATCTATCTATCTATCTATCTATATCTATCTATCTATCTATCTATCTATCATCTATCTATGTTGCAATGGTGCAGGAAAATGGGAGTCACTACTTTGCCTGCATTGGGAAGAAGGATGGATCCTGGAGCAAACAAAGGGACAAAAGATGTATTTCTACTCAGTTACTGAGAGAGAAGTAACTCCCTTCCCCTGAGCAAGGATGAGGACTCTATCTTCTCTTCTCTCTTCTATGTCTTTGTTCCCCTTCCTCTCACCCTCCATTACACTGGGAAAAAAGTAGGTCATTCATGGTTCCAGTAAGCACTAAGCATACAGAGAGCCAGATAATTGGTACCCAAGTGACCACTATTTGAACCTAACTTTCCACTTGAAAGCTGTGAGATTGTGGGCAATTTTCTTAAGCCTCTAGAGCTCTAATAGCCCCATATATAAAACAGGGACAATAAGTTATTTACCTCATAGGTTTATTGTGACTGTAAAATTTCTAATAACAAAAACACTGTGATACTGTTTGACATGTTATAGTATTCAAGGAATAGACCTGGTTGCTATTGCAATCATTCTCTTCCTGAGTCCCTGCTTTCTTTTCTTTATTTTTCTTTTGTGACAGGGTCTCATTATGTAGCTGCTTGTAGTCTTAAACTCTTGCTCTTTCTGCCTCAGCCTTTATAGGTATGTACCACCACACTTGGCTAACTTCCATGTTTTTGTGTCTAAAATAATTGATTTGTGTTAAGCGACTTAAAACCCCAAATTCAACACATAAAATTCAAAAACATCTAAACTGGTCTGTGTTAGGAGATGCCAGGAATGTGGCTACCTTGGATGGGAGTAGTGGCTAGAAGTGGACACAATGGAAACTTTTGGGGTGCTGACAGTGTTCTCACTCTTGACCATACAGGTAGTGAGTTGACTTGAATTTTGAGCATATAGGCTTCTATGAAATTACAAGTGCAGCCAGATGTCAGTGGCTCACACCTATAATCCTAACTACTTAGGAGGCTAAGATCTGAGGACTGCGATTCAAAGACAGCCCAGGCAGAAAAGTCCCCATAAGACTTTTTTTTTTTGGGTCCGGTCGTGGGGCCTGAACTCTGGGCCTGGGCTCTGTCCCTCAGCTCTTTTAGCTCAAGGCTAGTGCTCTACCACTTGAGCCACAGCACCACTTCCGGCTTTTTTCTTTTTGCTTATGTGGTGCTGAGGAATCAAACCAAACTCAGGGCCTCATGCATGCAAGGCAAGTGCTCTACCACTCTACCACTAAGCCACCTCCCCAGCCCAATAATCCCATAAGACTTTTATTTCCAGCTAACCACTCAAGAACCAGAAGTGGAGCTATGGTTCAAAGTGGTAGAGAGCTAGCCTTGAGTAGAAGAGCTCAGGGACAGCACTTAGGCCCTGGGTTCAAGTCCCACAACTGACAAAAAAAAAACAAAAACAAAACAAAAATCAAACACCAAAAAAATTACAAGTGCTGGGTATTACATGTGTTTCAGATTTTGTTAAAGACCTAATGAGATTTTGCTCCCTACCCTTATACCATGCTTCCAAACAGTGGTACTGTTGACTCTGTAGGCATACTTAGCAACATCCCTGGCTTCTACCTCCTGGAGACCAATGGAGTTTACATTCCTCTCTCCTCATAACAATTTTAAAATGTCTCCAGACTAACCTGGAACATCACTGCCCTCCACCTTCAAGCTACACCAGAGTGGAGGCTGGGTTTCTTACCTTGTGTCCCCATAAAACTTCACTCACAGCCTGGTGCTTAGCAGGTGCTTTTTGGACTTGGCCCTGACATTGTAGCTCTGAGGAGCATGAGAGAACATTTGGGCAGTTGGCACAGCAAAGAAAAACCATCCTTTCACATCTCAAGAAGACACTGGGTTGTGATCGGTGATCTTAGGGGATCTCATACTCACTGGACTGATTTGAAATCTGCTCTTCCAAAGAGCACATTCCTACCCAGAACCTCAGAATGTGGCTTTGTTTGAAATTTGGGTTATTTCACATAGAGTTATGATAAGGATCTTGACGTGAGATCACCCTGGATTAAGGTTAGCCCTAAATCCAATGACTCCTGTCCTTATTAGGGAAAGGAGAGGGAAATCTGACACACAGAAGGAGAACTAGGTGAAGAGGAGGTAGACACAGAAGTGATAGGTGTTTATTTTCTTTTCTTTCTTTCTTTTTTTGGGGGGAGTTGGTTGGTTGTGGGGCTTGAACTCTGAGCTTGGTGCTGTCCCTGAGCTCTTCAGCTACCACAGCATCACTTCTGGTTTTCTAGTAGTTTATTAGAAGTAAGAATCTCACAGACTTTCTTGCCCGGGCTGGCTTTGAACTGTAATCCTCAGATCTCAGCCTCCAGAGTAGCTAGGATTACAGGCATGAGCCACCAGCACCTGGCTTTTAATTTTTTTTTCTTTTTTGGTATTGGGGATCGAACCCAGGATGTTGCACTTGATAAGCAAATGCTTTGTCACTGAACTACTTCCCAATCCTTGAAGTGATACTTTTATAAGCCAAGAGCACCAAGGGTTGCTGGTAACCACTGGAAAGCTGGAAGAGAAGGGTGGAATGGAGCCCCCCCTCCCAGCTTCCAGAAGGAACTAACCCTGCTAACATCTTGGACTTGTGAGAGCATCACCTTATATTACTTTATGACATTAAGTTTGTGCTAGGTGTTTTATGGCAGTCCTTAATAAAATGAATATATATATATAAATATATATACATATATATATATATATATATATATATATATATATCTTCCT
>NW_012267235.1:6646442-6712346 GCF_000151885.1 Dipodomys ordii
ATATATATATATATATATATATATATATATATCTTCCTTTATAACTCTCAACAACTAGATGTGGACCCAGACTAGGGACTGGAGAGAGGCTGAGCCTCAAATCTAGTGGAAAGGGGGAGGGGGTGGGATCCTGAGCAAACCAGATTTGAATATCTGTTGGCCTTCAGAGTAGAAAATCGAGTCAGGCAGATGGGTCTTTGTTTCCTAGAGGCCAAGTTTACAGTGTCAAGGAACAAGTTTAGTAATGTGGAGACTTATTTAGTAATGTGGAGACTTATTTAGGCAGGAGTCACTAAGACTTGCTGGCCTGGAACCCCTGTACACTGAGAAGGACCTCCATGAAAGAATCTCATCGTAAACAGGAGAAGCCAGACACAAAAAAGAATATGTACTGGGTAAAAGATTTTATTTACATAAAATTCAAAGACATGCAAACTGGTCTATGCTAGGAGAGGTCAGGATAGTGGCTATCTTGGGTGAGGGTAGTAGCTGGAAGGGAGAGCGATAGAGACTTTTGTGGTGCTGACTCTATTCCTACTCCTGACCTGGCAGCTAGTTCCGTGGTGTGGCCACTTTCTGCATTTTATGTCTATCAAATATTTAAACCAAGAGAATATATGTGTATGTATATGTATATATATGTGTGTGTGTGTGTGTGTGTGTGTGTGTGTGTGTGTATCAATTGTACAGAGACACTTGGAATAATGTGGATGTTTGTTTGAACAGGGCAGAATGAGATTTAGCCCCAGTATAAACCATAGTGCTTTTCCATTCCTTCCTTCTTTCCCTCCCTTCCTCCCTTCCTCCTTTCCTTCTACCTTCTCACCCTCCCTCTCTTCTCTCCTTCCCTTCTGTGTATGTGTTGTGTGTGTGTGTGTGTGTGTGTGTGTGTGTGTGTGTGTGTGTGTGTGTGTGTACTGGGGCTTGAACTTATACCTAGGCATTGGCTCTTAGCTTTATTGTTCAAGGCTGGTGCTCTATCACTTGAGCCACAGCTCCGCTTCTGGCTTTGTGCTGGTTAATTGGATGTAAGAGCCTCATGGGCTTCCCTGCCACGTCTGGCTTTGTGAGCTAGCTAGGATTACAGGCATTACAGCCATCAGTTACTGCTTCCTGGCCTTTTCCCTTCTCTTTTCTGCACAAACAGCTCCATCCCTCAGGATCTGTGGCCTCTTCTCCCCCATCAGCCTGCTGTTACCTGGGTAGTTCCTGGCCCCTCCCTACCAAATCAACTGCATGTGTCCTTCCTGCTAGAAAGATAAGAACATCTCTGCAAGAAATAGATGGAGCACAGGTGCTTTTTAATCTTCTATTTTAGTCGATCCTCCTTCTATTAGGTTGAAATTTTAACTGCTCATTTAACTGAAAACAGGAATTATTTTTTAATTGGCACCTGATAGTTCTACACATTTATAGATTATAGTGTGATGTTTTGACCCTTGTGTATAGTTGGCCTTCTGTACCCACAGATCTAATTAACTTTGAACCAAAAATATCTGGAGAAAATGTCCTCTGTATTAAGTATAGACAGATGTTTGTCTTGTCATTTTTCCTAACATACTATTTAACAGATATTTACATACCAATTATATTGTATGAGCTATTATGGTAAGCTAGTGATAATTTAAAGTATCCAGGAAGATGTATGCAGAGGGTCTAGGCAAATGTCATGGCATTTTATATAAGAGACATAACTATTCTCAGATTTTGGTAACTGTGGGGTATTCTGAAATCTATCTGCTATAGATACCAAATCAAATCAGGACAGTTAACATATCTACCACCTAAAACATTTATTATTATTATTATTTTATGTGCCACTTTTTAGGGCTTGAACTTGTGTCCTGGGCACTTTTAGTGTTTTTTTTTCTCTCAAGGCTAGCACTCTATCACTTGAGGCACAGCTCCATTTCTGGTTTTTTGGTGGTTACTTGGAGATAAAAACTCTCACAGGCTTTTCTGCTCAGGATAGCTTTGGCCCAAGATCCTCAGATCTTGGCCTACTGAATAGCTAGGATTACAGGCATGAGCCACTGGTGCCTGACCATTTATTACATTTTACTTCTTTTATTCTATCTATTTTGACAACTGAAAATAATTACTCAAGCCTTTTATATGCCAGACACAAAGCTGAGCATTGGATAGACCAAAGCGATGAGGACACAGTAGCAGACATATGGAGCTTGCAGGCAAGTGAGGAAAGATGGACAGAAAGCAAACATTTCCCTTATTAGTTATGGCAGCTGTAATAATGCTAAGTGTTGATCACTATAGAAACCCCATGAAGACATGAACCAAGTATTGAGGATCCTCAAGAAAGATTCTAGAAGAATGACTTGTTCAAGGTGTTAGATAAAGATTGGATAAAGAGACTTCCAGACTGAGGAACTCAGGACAGTGAGTTTGTCAGAGAGACATCGGCAAGAATTAGACGTAGATGTTGAATGTTGGGGAAGAGTGCTGAAGAGCCAGCCTGGAAATGTGGGCAGGAGCCAGATTACAGTGACCAAAGGCGGACCAGCTACTAGCCACGTCCTGTTTCTGGACAGCTTCGTAGGTCAAGAATTTGTTGTTGTATGAGATGTACAAGTTGTTATGTGGAAAAATGAACTTTACAACTTTGGTGGGGGGGGAGGAGGATTGGGTAGGGTGGCGGGGGGCAGGCGGAGGATGGGAAGGGATGGGAAGGGGAAACAAAGGAGGAGGCTACAATGCTTGATAAGAAATGTACTCATTATCTTGCCCTTGTAATTATAACCCCTCTGTACAGTATTTTCACAATAAAAAAATAAAAATACAAAATACAAAAAAAAGAATTTGTTGTTGTAATTTCTTCTGTGTTTTGGTGGTAGCGGGATTCAAATTCAAGTCCTGTACTTGCTAGGTGCTTGTTGGAAAATGGTTTTGTCTAATGGCAGAAGAAATCTTAAGAAGAATATTTTTCGGTACATAATAGTTGTATAAAAATTTAAATTTTGTGCCATAAAATATGTCTTAGGATATAGATAAATTTGTTAACTTCATTACTGCTTTTGCATTACAATTGCAGTTAAGTTCAGCAGAGTCTGTTGGGCCTATTAAAACTAAAATATTCACCACTGCATCCTTTTTAGAAAATGTTTACCAGTCTCTGATATAGAATATTGAGAATCAGATAGAGTACAGTGGAGAGCAGTGAAGGGTTAGGTAAGAAGAGAGGAAGGAAAAATGGAAGAGGAAGGGGTTCAAGTGTCCACCCACAGATGATAGGATAAATGGGTGTTTGTTCACTCAATGAAATTTTGCACAGCACTCATAAGGAGTCAATGGCTGATATACACAGGAACATGGGTAGGTGTCACAGACATAAGATAAATCAGGTCTATAAAAACCTCCAATGCAGGTAGGTGAATTCAACTGGTAGGGATTAAATTAATGAAAGAGTGAGGGTGAGAGAATGCAGTCATAATGTTCAAAGTATCTACGTGAAAGTGTAACTAGGAGAATTGAGGGGATGGGTGGATTTGGGAGAGAGAGGGAGAACGAAGAAAGGGGCGACAGTGATCAAGATGCACTATACTCATAAACTGACATGTTGAATTAAAACCCCTTTATGCAACTACTTAGAGATTACAAATGGATAAATAAATACTCCCCCATACAGTTTATGTTTCCATTTATAAGACATTCTAGAGCCTTAATTAAGAATGAATTAAGATGATGAAGCCCAGCTTACTGGGGTAGAAGGAAGTGGAAGCCAGGTGGAGGACCCTCTGGAATGAATGAAGCACTCCTCACTACACCTGATACCTGGGTACAGGTTACATAGAGGATGAAGACATGTCTCAATGAGATGCGAAAGAACTAGTTGGGAGATTTCTGGCTTTTCTGCAGTACCTTCATGGATTTAGCCCCCCCGACCTATGGTTTGGTGCTGAGAATGTTCAAGCTGGCGAACAACGAATGCCCCAGATAATGAGTGCTGGATGCCTTTTCCCTTCACTAGATTCCTTCTGAACATCGTAAATGCAACTACTTAATGGGGCACTGGTTCTAAGTAAAGTAAGTAGATTATTTTCTGAAGAAAGCCAGATATGTGTGCCTGTAATTTCAGAAGCTCTTTGCTCCTTTCCAGAGCCCTTTAGGAATGGAGGCTGAGTTTCCCTCAACTTCTGTGCCTTCCAGTAGTCGCTCAGCACTTTGCTGAGGCAGAGACTTGGGGGAACATTTCTCTAATGGCTAAATAAACAGAAGAGTTATGATGGTTAGCAGAAGGACAGAGCTTTGCTGGTAGTTTGCAAAGATGACTCCAGTGATGTACTTTCTTCCCAGTTTCTAGTTTGGAGTTTCTAGTTTCTAGTTGGAGCCATAGAAGGTCAGAACCTGGCTAGTTGTGACAGTCTTGTTTCTTCCCACTCCATTGTCTTAAACCATCCCCTTTGGTCCTAGAGCAAGGTGGTAAGATGATAATAGTTATCCAGAGGGGCACCAGAAGCAGCTGTCCCTGGCAAGGTAGGTGCATCTCAATCAGCATCTCCTCTGGTCTCTAACTCACTGCCTGTCTCAAATACTGGCTGTCTTCTGCTGGCTGAAGTTCTTACTCATCTCCTTGGACCCAGAACTACTGCTCTTCCAAAGCAGAAGCAATGTCATGTATCAAATTTTTGTATGTGCCTAGGAAAAGCTCACATGCAGACCTTCACCAACACTAGCTCATTGAATCCTCCCCAGTCATCTAGGAAGCTACCGTTGTTTCTTTATTGTGTAGATGAAACGGAGGATCAACAAGGTTTTAGGTGATTTGTTCAAAGGTAATCATAGGAGAGTAAGGAAACAAGATTGCAGTGTGAATTTGAGAGCCAGTCTGGCTGAAGAGCCCAGGTTCAAATCTATCCTGCTTCTCATTGGAGTTGTGTGTGTGTGTGTGTGTGTGTGTGTGTGTGTGTGTTCAAATCTATCCTGCTTCTTAGTGTGTGTGTGTGTTGGTATTGAAACTTGAACTTTTTCTCTCAAGGCTGGTGTTCTACAAAGTGAGCCACAACTCCATTTGCATCTTTTTTGGTGGTTAATTGGGCTAGCTTTGAACAGCGATCCTCAGATCTCAGCCTGCTGAGTTGCTAGGATGTGAGTTATTGGTAGGCTTGGTTTCTTTTGCAAACCTAGGGAAGAATGTCTGGAGGGACATAGGCAGTGAATAGAACCACCTTGATAGATGCCTGGATGAGGAGTGAGAAGACCTATGAAGGGCTATGAGGTAGAACTCCTGAGGATGTAAGAAACAGGCAGGGGCTCTGAGCTAGCTGGGATGAGGACCACAAGAAGCAGGTAGTAAACTAACAGAGTAACCACACAGTCACCACCATTGTCATCCTACTAATGATGCATAAAGTGCCTGGACCATGCCATTGCTTCACCAGGAGCATCTCTGAGTCCTCCAGTGCTAAGTGGGAAACACTGTTAAAATTATTCTCATTTCACAGGTAAGGAAAGGGCAGCTCTAAGCTGCCTGACTTCAAAGCCTGACAACCTATACCATGCCTTCTCAAGGCTGGAGCAGGCATTTCCCTTCCTTTTGTCTTTCTTTGCTCCCTTCCTTCCTAACTTTCTAGCACCTCCAGAGATGCCCACTTTTGTCTTGGAACTTACTCCCCAGGCCCATCCCTGGTGCCATCTTCCTTTGAAGGTACTGGAACACAATCATTATTAACAAGGTTTCCAGATTTAGCAAATGTAATTTCAAGGTGTCTAGTGGAAGTTGAGCTTCAAATCAACCATCCATGCTTGGAAAAATAGAATATTCCAATAGTGCATGGGATCTACATAGACCAAAAAAAAATCTTTGGTGGTTTATTGGAAATTCAAATTGAATCCAGCATACTGTAGTTCATCTAACAACTTGAATACTTTATAAAAGGCCCACTGTACTGCTGCCCTTGTGCCTGGAGTTATCTGGCTCTCCCCAAGTTTCTCCTCCCCAGCCACCTTCACCTAGACAGTTTTGATAGGAACTGTGCTATTCTGGGAATTGCCAGGACCTAACACAGAAGAGAGGGCACAAATGACCTCACAGTGGGGTGGCTGGCCCAGAGAATAGACTACAGTTGGCAGAGGAAGGGAAGACAGGCCACAGATGGAAGAGGTGGGATCGAAGGATTTATTATTCCTAAGGAGAACCTCTTGTGGGAGTAAGGGTCTTCCCCCTGTCCCCAGTCCTGCCCACGCAGCTCCAGCTGGCCAGTGCCTATTCCTAGGAGCATTGTCTTCTTGCCCTGCATAAGGACGCTCAGTTGGTGACTATCTACTTCTCTGATAAGGTGAGTGGGGCCCTGTGCCTGGGTTGAGAGAGGCTGACTCTCAAGGGTATACTTTTGCTGTTACTATGGCCACCTGTCCCCAGCTCATGGCACCCAGAAGAACTTCTCCTAAGGTTCTAACCATCTGGAGAGTGCTGTTCATGTCCCTCTTCAGGCCATGCAGCCAGGATCTGGGCCTTACTGGGGGAGGAATGGGAAACAAATCAGCTTGGGGAGGGAGGGAGGGAGGGTTAATGTGTGACCACATTTGGCTTTATTGAGAGGCGGCATCCTTATAGCGCATGTGTGCCCAACCCAACCACGTTCTTTGTCCTTGTTTTTGTGTGTCGACTCCCTTTTCTGAGATGAAAACTGCCAAAGCTAGTGTGCCCCACCTTTGTTTTTTTCTTTTCCCCTGACATCTGCCCCGGGTGCCCGCCACACCTGTAAGAAAGAAGGATGATGGACAGGTGCTGAGGTTGGATATGGGACCCCCCAGAGAGTAGGCTAGGTCTGCCCAGCCTCTGCCCCTGGCATCCAGGGTGTACAGGGGGCGGAGAGGGGGGCGGGGAGACGGACTCATACTTGACTAGCTGGCCTTTTGGCTCTGTCTCCACTGTTTCCCTTTAATGGCTTCCAAGAATGAAAGGCTGGACAGAGCAGCCCTTCGTACACATTCCCTTCTCTGAAGTGTGTGGCCTGTGGCATCCCCCCTCCCCACTGTCCACCTGGACTTTAAGGACAGTCCCCTCCAGCCTGCTGGCAGCTGGCTCCATTCTCTCCCGGCCATGCACACCTGCCTTCCACCTGCAGTTCAAAGACTCAACATGCTCTAAAGCCAAGTTCCAACCAACTCCTTCCTTCCTCCAGAAAAGTCCTGGAAGGAAAGGCAGAAGAGGGATGTTCTCTTTCTTACTTACAGTTTTGGATGTCCCTGGGGAGGATGGGGGAACCTGAGACTCACTTGGTGCTCATGCAGGGAGGAAGCCAGAAAGGAGTTTTTGTTCAAGTCCTTCATCACAGCCGGAGAGAGCCACCCTGGCCACAACCAGAAGTGAGTGTGCTGAGAATCTCAGCCACTGAGCAGGCTCCAGCAGGGATGAGCTCACCAGGATGTGGCCTAATGGGTTAACTCTTTGCGAGCTGCTGGCACAGGCACTCTGATATGGCTTTCTCAGCTCAGCTCAGCCACTATTAGGCAAATCTTGTGAAAAATTCATGAAGCATCTCTGTAGTCTGCCTGTGGGTTTTGGTTGGAGGCAGGCATTGAGCCGGTGGTGGCTGGACAGGGTGACTCCTCCTGACCCAGGCTCAGAAGACTTGGGCTTTCTGGGTTGGAGGAGGTGTGTAGTGTGGATGGCGGGTTGCCCTGGCTCCCAGGCTAGGTGGTTGTGTTTACTGCAGAATTCAATCATGACATCTAGGACCTTCATTTGTTCTGGATGTTGAAGAGGGGACAGTCCAGCAGCTTTAGGAAACAGCTTTCACTCCAAGATACCACAAGTGCCTCTGGTTGGATACTCTATGTTATGTAATGCCAGGCCCAGACATCTCAGAGTTGGGGGCAAGACAACAGGTATATCTACCCTTGCTTCTCCTCTGGCCTGCCCCATTGTTGTTCCTTTTGTTCTTTGTGGGAGGACTGTTGCCATGTGATCGGAAGCCCGGGGATCCCTGCAGGTGGGGACAAAGATGACCATTCTATAAGCTTTTCTCAGGCAGTGCAGGGGGGGTGCAAAGTTGAACTGTTGGGGTGCTAGTTCTCCAAGGGTTGATGCATGTGCTGAGGTCAACATCATTGTCTACTATTCTGATGGTTGCACCAGCTCTTTCTTTTGCCTACCCTTGGCTGAGAAGCCATTGTTCTCAGGGCAGTGGAATGGGTGATGGTCTCTGCCACTGACAACAGTGCATTGGAGGCTTCTTTCCCCTGTGATATTTAAAGAAGGATGCCCTAGGAGTGATCCAGGGAAGGTATTGGTCCAGGTGATTGCGATTCCTCCATCTTGGATATCTTGGTTTGTCCTTCTGCAATAAGCAGAAGACTTGGTTCCCAGACAGGGAATGTGTGATGGGGGTGGCTGGGAGTTTTCAAGATGAAACTGTTCACTGAGCAGCTGAGCAGGTTCCTCTGTCTTCCCCTGGGAAAGGTAAACACTTCTGCTCAGAGAACTGGGAGGAAGAAGAAGAGGAGGAGGAGGAAAAGGAGGAAGGGGAAAAAGGAGGAAAAGGAGGAGAAGGAAGAGGAGGAGAAAAAGAAGGAAGAAGAAAAAGAGGAGGAGAAGGAAGAGGAGGAGGAGGAGACTGGTAGTAAGGAGTCCAAGGAACTTGACTCTGAAGACTGGTGTTTTTTTTGTTGTTGTTTTGTTTTTTGTCAGTTTGTTGGGCTTGAACTCTGGGCCTGGGCGCTGTCCCTCAGCTCTTCAGCTGAAGGCTAAAGCTCTACCTCTTGAACCACAGTGCTATTTCCTGTTTTATGAGTGGTTTATTGGAGATAAGAGTCTCATGGACTTTCCTGCCCCGGCTGGCTTTGACCTCAATGCTCAGATCTCAGCCTCCTGAGTAGCTAGGATTACAGGTGTGAGCCACTGGAGCCTTGCTGAAGACTTTTTGAGAGGGTCATTTGCTCTGCTGAAGAAGTTTCTGATTTTATGCCCAGATCAGTTTAAGAAACCATAAGTCTTGAGCCCAAAGGAATCTTCTTATTTTACAATGAAAGTAGTAAAATAATGTATTTTATTTTTCAAGATTTGGACTTCCGGGCCTATCTCCTCACTGTGCAGGGTGTGGCCCTATGGTGCAGTACCAGTTAGCACTAAGAGTTGGTCTCCATTCTGTCACTTCCTCCATGCCAGGCAGTATTCATTAATTTTCTCTTTTATTAATATATAGGGTATGGATTCAGTAATATAATGCACATACTATATAGGCCTGCATTTTATAAAAGTCTATGTGGAAATTGGGGAGATGTATGACAGAACTAGTCTCCTGGATAGAAGTTGTGCTATCTTGCAACTCTCCTCTAGCAGAAAGGAAGGGAGGAGAAGGCATGAGAAGTCAATCTGGTCCCTGGGTGACCACTTCAAATGAAAAGGTTGCTACTGAAGTTTGATGCCAAGGGAGCAGAAAACATACCTTAGCATTGCCTGGAATCTCTCTGGATTTCCTATTCAGTGCTCTAATGTCCCATTGTGTAGCTCAGGGCTGCTCCAACTCAGCTCTGCTTCCTGGAACTGGCCAGTGGAACCAGTGTTCCATATCATTATGGCAAGAGGCCAGCCAGCCAGATTTGGCCTGGACTGATGAGTTTCTCTAAAGGAGAGATCCTCAGGGCTAAAGGAAAGTTTCAGGAAAACCAGGGTGATTGGTTACCTCAGCAAAATCTTTTAGGCAGCAGAGTGACACTTGGAGGCTCCATGTTCTTTCTGGAATGTTCTTTCTACCCTTCTTCATTTGGCTAAGGCTAACGCTGACCTCATCCTCTCCCTTACCTTCAGAATTGCTCTTTGGTTTTGCTATAATTCTTCATGATTGCCTCTGTGTGCCCAACAGTCTCACAAATTTCTTAGTGCTGTTCTTTTTCAGTAAAAATCCTGTTATAGAATTTCTTAAACATATAAAAAATATGAAAAAGTTACCTAATGAACCCCCACAGGTATCCAAAATTTTGCTGTACCACTGATCTTTTTCATGTCTCTATTACACTTTTCCCCCTGAGTATTTTCAAAATCCCACTTATTCAGGATCTTGCTATATAATTCAGAATTGACTCTAACTCAAAATCTTCCTCCTGCCTTCACTTTCCAAGAGATTCGATTTTAGGCATGTACCACCATGAGCTTTTATTGAACTTTTAAAAACAAATTCCAGGTGAAACTTTCTCAGGCAATCCTTGTAAAAACAAACAAAATGTTTGTTTCTAACAGATAATGAACATCTCTCCTTCTTTAGAAAAGTAAAATAACAACAATCATAACCAACATCCTTTTGGGATCATCATACATGCAATTCAAATCTTAATTCAATGTTAACCACCCCACACTCCTGCTTCTATGAATTTCTCAGTATCACCTTTTTGTAAAAAGCAGTATCTAAACCCAATCCAACTATTTGGCCTTTTGACCCTCACTTTATCCTAGTCATTTCCTCCTCTGCTTATACCACTTACTTGTGAAACATATCAGTTCTTTTATCTTATGGAGCTTTTCACATTCTGGATTTAAAACAACTTATTTTTCAAACTGATGAATGAAAATTTTATACATAGTATACAAAATATTATGAAATATGTGTCAATAGTAGAATGGCTAATTTGGACATATGCATTTTCACTTGTACTTAGCATTTTTTCCCCTGCCACACTAACTACTTCCTTATACACCATTTATTAATATCCTATATTCTGCAAAGGCTGTATCTGAATTTCCAACATGGTTTCAGGTCCTTGAATGCTCCATTGGTCCACAAGAGGTGGTGAATTGATGACTATATGATTATTAATGAAGTATCTTGTAGTGGAAACAGGGTTCTTGCCTGTGTGCAATTCAGACCTGTGAGGACCTATATATCTAGTGTGGCAATGGTACATGTCACCCCCAGGAATGCTAGGATCATTTCTACTATCCCCTCTCATTAAGGCCCAGGGATAACAAGGAGGGACTTGTGTATGTGTAGATCCATGTCTTCCTCAAAGGAGCTGCCCTGAGCAGTTGCTTCTGCATGGCCCTGGCATCTCTCAGCAGTGTCAGGTTGTGAAAAGCAAAGGGCGGGGGGGCGGCTAGGGTAGCATCTTTGGTGGATGGTATAAAACACTGAGTCAGTGTTGCATGTGTTGATACTCCATTTCCCACATTGCTACCATGGCTTTAAATTTTTCCTTTCCTGCTTACTGGGCCTTGAACTCAAGAACTCCTTCTTGCTTGGCTTTCTTGCTCTGTCACTTGAACCAGGCCTTCAATTCTGCATTTTACTGGCTAATAGAAGATAGTTTCTTTTCTGCCTTAGGCTAGCTTCCAGCTGCAGTCTTCTAAATTTTAGCTTCCGGGGTAGCTAGGATTACAGGAGTAAGCCGCCTGCCTCTCTGCTTGACTGATGTCTTTACATAGTAGTATTATATCTAAGGGGAAGCTCATTATCTTCAAAACATGCAGAAAAAGAACACTAAGTCTTATTGGAAAATGTGTCCAGAGAGAGAGAGAGAGAGAGACTCAGCTCCCACTCCATTCTTCTTAGGCTCTTTTTTTTTTAATTTTATTTTATTTGTGAACATGCTGTACAGAGGAGTTACAATTACATGGGCAGGATAATGCGTACATTTCTTACCAAGCATTGCAGCCTCCTCCTTTGTTTACCCTTCACATCCCTTCCCAGCCTCCCCCCTCCCCCCCAATCCCAATCCTTCTCCCCCCCCCCCCCCCCCCCCCTTTAAAAAACCGTTTTGGACATGACAACTTGTACTTCTCATTGTTGCAACAGGTCCACCTGTATCCTTAAACAACTGGTTTTTCCCCATCTCCTCCACAAGTTATACTGACATCAAATATAGTGAAAGCAGGCTCTTTTAAGGTAAGCTTCTACCCCACACACCTGACAGTTCTGAAAATGGTCTAATTTCAGGAGGAGCCTCGGGGTACGGGGTGGGGGTGGGGGATAGCCCCTTCTCTTCAAGATACCAATGAAATAAGCAGATAGTGTGAGAATAGCCTTTTGGGCCCTGTCTGGGGAAAATGGACAGCTAAGTAGAGAATGAGAAATTTACAATGAAAGGGGTGGGAGATGAGCAAGCTGGTTAACTGAAGAATGTGAAGAATGGTAAAATTTATAACAAAGGAGGTGAAAGGGAAGAACCTTGGTTTTTCTTGTTTTGCAAGATGGGAGGACTTGGAAGTCGCAGTTGTAGTTTACAGGACTTTGATTATCTGCCAGGACCTGCCTCAGTCCTGGGTGTGGTGTGAGGGTGTGTGTGTGTGTCTAAGGACAGGGTGTGGCCGGAGGGCAGAGGTGGCTGCTCCCAGGGTGCGACTGCCATCTGGTGGTAAGTTTTGGGTAGAGTTGTTGCCTGAAGTCTACTTCCAAGTATTCTTTAGTTACAGGTTATCCAGTGATCTAATCCACACTCCAAGTTACAAAACAACTCAAAACAAAACATAAAATACCCAAGACATTTTTGCAGTCTTTGTAGATAAATTCAATCTCGCAAAATATCTCCTACAAGTCCAAGATTTCAGAGACTTAAGACTTTCTAGCTTTTAAAGCATTTAAAGGATTCAACTATTTGTGTACACGTCTCTCCACCCAAAATTGAATGTAGACTTGTGGTCAGACACTGTTTTAGGCGAAGGATTAACACATAGGGACTCTGAAGGAGTAGAGTTTGGGGATTAAAGAGTCTCATTGAACATATCAGTTGCAGGAGAAGAAGCCATTGAATCTTGAATACTGATATTGTAACAAAGAATTGGCCTCAGGTGGCAAGAAGGGTGGAGCAAAGAGGCTTCTTGCAGGAGATGAGGAGCCTTGAAAGTCATTTGGGAGCCGGAGCAAAAGGTTGACAGAGGTGATGCAGGTGGCAGGCAGTACTGATGGTGAGGTTGGGCATGGTGGAGCTGTAAATAACCATGGAGGCTAAGGAAGTCATGGAGGTTAAGTGGGAGGTGACAAAGGCCACCGTGACCTGAGATTAACACACACATGCTCTTTTGGACCAAAGTCCAGAGTTTCAAGTTCTCTGGTGGCTCACTGGAGGATGAGGGGCATTCTTCTCTAGCTGTGAAGTCAACCTCAAGAGTTAATGCTTGCTCAAGACAGCAGGCCCTGGCTCTTCCACTTGAGAACCTCCTCACCAGAATGCTCCTAGAGAGAAGCCATGAGGCCATTTACCAGCATCCTCAGAAGCCCCGCCTCTGCTACATGTTACCCACAGGAAACAAGTCACTAAAAACAGTGAGTACTCCAGGGAGAAAAGTTAGGCTCTGCTTCTCAGATGGAGGTGTATTCAAGAATTTATAGGCACATTATCATATTCTCATTTTTTTGTGGAGTTTTGAATTCAGGGCCTTATGGGGGCTAGGCCAATATTCTACCACTGAGCCATATCCCCCTACCTTTTTGTTTGCTTGTTTCCATTATTTTTTAAATGGTATTATAAGCTTTTTTTCCTAGTGCCAATCTCAGACCATGATCCTCCTACTTGTAATTTCTTCATAGCTGGGATATTACCAGCATACACCAACCACATCTAGCTTTGTTTGGTTTGGTTTTGGTGGTGCTGGGGTTTGAGTGGCCTTATACTCCTTTGGCTTGCTTACTTGCCTAGTGCTCTACCATATGAACCATGCCTCCAGCTTGGCTTTTTGCTATTTAGGAGAGAGAATCTCTCAGACTTTTGGCTCTTCAAACAGTGATTCTCTAGATCTCAGCCTTTTGAGTTGCTAGGATTACAGATATTAGCCATTCGCAATGGATCCAGCTTGTTTATTGAGTTAGGGTTTTTCTAACATTTTTTTCCGGGCTAGCCTTGAATCATGATTCTTCCAATCTCTTTCTCCTGAATAGTGACCCACTATGCCTAGCTGTAAAATGACCAAGTTCTTTAAGAAAGGTGTGACCATGAGACAGAGTTCAGGAGAAGATGCAGTATTAGAAGATGCAAAGAGGGCTTCCAGGCTCCTTAAAGACTTGGCTTGTCTGCCCTTACAGTCTACTTTGCTGTTATAACTGGACTTCATAGGTAGGGAATTTTATAAAGAAAAGACGTTTATTAGGTTCACAATTCTGTAAGCTGAGCACTCCAGAGCATGGTGCTAAGGAGAAGTGAGTGCTATCGAGTCAGAGTTGGAAAGAGGCAAAATCAGATGAGCTGTATCTTTTGTTAGGACTCTACTGTCAGGATAATGCCTTAATCCATTTATAAGGACAGAGTCTTCTCCACCTAATCATTGCTTACAGGCTTCACCTCTTGATAATGTTACAATGATGATCTAACTTCAGCTCATGTTCTACAGGGAACTTCCAGTTACAGTGTTTGCACTTTCTCCTTTTCCTTCCTCTTGCAATCCGTCAATGGGTGTTTTATGGCAACAAGAGAGTCTTAAGGATGGAATTGGATAGTAAAGCGAAGGAAATAGAAAATAAATGGACCTTAGGTCATGGGTGATATTGTCTATACTGGAATGGCTCTAGTGGATCTTTCACTTTAGACAAAATGGCAAAAAAATGAATCATATCTCATTCAAACCAGTGTAGTTTCCTGGAATGGGCCGGATGATTTGTACTTAACCTGACTAATGAGGCTGCTGTGTACCTGGTGGGACTTGACCCTGGAGAAACAAGTCTGCATGAGAAAGATCACTGTCCTCAAGTGCAGCAGGGACAGGTGTTAGTGAGCATCTGGCAGAAGAGGGGCTCCTTCCTTTTCCTCCCACAGTATCAACACTCACACAATGTCACACAGGAGTTTGGAGTCTGGCTCAAGTGGTAAAGCACCTACATAACAAGCTCAAATTCTTCAGTTCAAATCCAAAGATGACCAAGATTTAAAAAAAATGTCTTGCACTCAAGGTCTTGCAAGAAATTCACCAAAAGTGAATCAAAAGTATTCAAATAATAGGTATTCACTGAATGAAACAGAAGTAGAGCTCATCTTCCCTGGGGAGAAGATGGCAATGAAGGGCAGGTTGGATTACTAGTTGGGTGGGAGAATGAAGCTGGTTAATTTAGGCCTGTTAGGAACTGGGCTCAGCAGATCTCACAAGCTGAATGACATGTCCTGTGTAGTTATCTTTGTTTGCTTTTTTAATTTTGGGGACAAGGTCTCACTACATAGCCCTAGTTGGCCTTGACTCTTGTTCTTTCTGCCTCAACCTCTTCATTTCTGGTATTGTTGGCGTGCACTCAGCCTGTGTCTTTACCTTTGCAGCTGTTTTTAAAGCATACAGGATTTACAGTGGCATCGATTACTGGAAGCGATGGATACCCAATTGGGCTTGAAAAAATGCCTCTCTAAAAAGTCAGAACAATTAAGGACAGCATGGCGAGAGAACAAACCTATTTAATTAATGAGGTCATTTGTTTTTCTGAGACTCTCACCACAGCCTTTGAGGAGGACTGGCTGCCATGCCTTGTAACCCCAAAGGAAGGTTAGCCCATAAAGTCCCCATCCATCCTAAAGAGCCCTGCGCTAATTTTAATTGGCATTCACTTGTCCTCTTGTACTCATTCCTCGGTGGACTTGTTTGACTCAAGCTGTCCTCCTTGGTGAGGCTCTCTAAAATGAATTAGCCAATTTCAGCCAGTGTCTGTAATGTCCTGGACTCCTGTCCTAGGAATCACAATGGAATTAAACTACGATGATGTCCGTCCTGTGTTTTGTCCCCTAAATTCACAAAGGATATAACACCTGACAGATACATTTCCTAAACTGGTGACTTCACGAGAGTGTGGTCATTCCCACAGCCTTCTTGCATGCCTGAGTCTGCAATCTTCCTTCGGGCCTGCAAAAACAAGTAAGGTTTAAGAAAAATCGGTTTCAAAAATCAGGAATGAAATATTCATTACATCTTTATGAAAGTAATATTAAGCCATGGAGCCTACTAAAATACAAGTTGGTGCTTATGTCATTATTTAAAATTATTGCTCCAGATGGGCCTATTTTGGTACATTTAATAGGATATGAAATTGAGAATATCCAAACTGGAAGCTAGTACCTTCTGAAAGTCCTAAAATGACCTCAGGTCTACTTGCCTCATAAAAAATGCCTAGATGTAGTTATTCTAGAACTCATTAGAAGACCCTGTGATTTCTGCAAATTGCTGTATTTCAGCCTGGCCTGGCTTATAATCTCATGGTGGCCTCTTGATCCAGGGAATGCTTTAGCTAGGTTACTGTGGTTTAGAGGTTTTCTTGTAGATTCTTTGCTCATCCTCCCTGCACCAGTTCAGAGGGGGAAACTCAGAGCTTCCTTCAATGCCCACAAATTGCCATAGACAAAATAACTTTGGGTAGACAGATAGAGAGGTTTCATTTAACAATGACAATGATGTTATTCAACAAAGACAAAATTCCCAGAGGCCCCAACAGCCAAGGACTTTCAGATTGTTCTTACAAGTCCTTCAGTAATTACCATGATATCTATAACTTACCTCAAAACACTTAGTAACTTGGTACTGTAATGGTACCCTGGGCTCAGTATAAGCCAGATTAACATTTGGGGTACACTCTTGAGGTGACTCCCCAGTGACCAGTATCCAATATCCAATTACTCAGTCACCAACAGGGTATCTGACTTTTGTTCAATTCTGTGGCTCACTGCCTGGTGTGTCAGATTGCATAGGTTTAAGGGCTTAGTCCCATGAGACTTGTCTACATTTTTAAATACCAGGTAACACAACTCCTGGGCCACTGACTGGTATGCATGACTAACTGGCTTTAAATTAGGAGTTTCCACCATTTCCTCTTGAGTAAAGTACTACTCTTGAGTAAAGTACTTTACTTGCTTGCCTATACTTGCCTATTAATAAAGATTCAACTCAGAAACAGCCAGATGGGACAGAGGCTTAGTAAGGTGTAGATGAGAAGAGTGGAATTTCCTACCCTTTTAGGGTGTACTACCCTCTCAGTACCCCATATATTTCCCAACCAGGAAATGCTCAACTCTATTATTTAGAGGCTACGGCTGAAAGTTTCAAGCCTTTAACTATACATTGTTTCAGTAGTTGCTAATCCTCATCCTAAAGCAACTCCCAAACCACTCATTAGCTTACAGAAGACACTATTTTTCTTTTTCCAGTACTGGGTATTGAATTTAGGTCTTAGTACTTATTTAAGCCATGCCCTCATTCCTTGTGTTTTTACTGTAGATTCTTGGTATCTGGTTCCATGGAGGAAAAACTGTAAATGCTCAGGATGCCAAGTTTAAATGCAACTGATTATGTTCCAGAAGTGACTGAGATCTTTTTCACATCAGCTGAATTTTGGGGGATCAACTTGGTCAAAACCATATGTAATGGGGGCTGGGAAGGTGGCTCAGTGGTAGAGCGCTTGCCTTGCATGCATGAGGCCCTGGGTTCGATTCCTCAGCACAACATAAGCAGAAAAAAAAAGCTGGAAGTGGCGCTGTGGCTCAAGTGGTAGAGCGCTAGCCTTGAGCTAAAGAGCTGAGGGACAGCGTCCAGGCCCAGAGTTCAGCCCCACGTCCGGATCCAAAGCCATATGTAATGAATCTCAACTCAGGCAAGATTACTGTAGTTTGTTTTTCAGATAGGGTTTTGCCAGGCTGCCTGGACCAGCTTTGCACCTTAATCTTCCTATCTCCATCTCCTGAATAGCTGAGACTACCATCATGCACCATCATGCCTAGCTCAAAGACAATGTTTTTCATTCCTGAAGTTCCCAAGGTATAGGCCAAATAAACATTTCTTACCATGTCATAGATGCTAACCAAGAATGTATACGCCAATAGTGCTAGGGAAAGTACTTTACCTATTGCTGTATAAACTGCACCAGGGGATTCACTAATTGGGCACAAAAGCATATTTTGTAGAGATAAGATTTAAGTGTGTGTGTGTGTGTGTGTGTGTGTGTGTGTGTGTGTAGAGTGGAGTTTGAAAAAAGTAGTTACATGGAAACTACTGAGTCCATTGTCCTTGAAAGAGAAGATACAATAGCACACTGAGCTCATAGGCTGGGTATGGTTGACTGTGTCCTTTTGTACAGCTGGGCAGGAAGACTCTGTGCTCTGAAACCCATGCTTGAAAGCCAGGATCAAAAAAGAATTTTCTATAAACAGGTTATGTTTTGTGAGAATAGTTTCTGCTACAACCTGTTTTGTATTCATGGTTGATTGAATCTCAAGGAATCAATCAACCATGTATACAAAACAGGAACTAAAAGCATGTAGTGAGCACATGGAGACATTCTTGTCATTATTGGCTGCACAGTAAAACACAACAGCTATTTACCTAATATTTGCATTGTATTAGCCTTATAAGTGATCTAGAGATGACTTAGAGTACAGGGGAGGGTGTGCATCTGTTACATGTAAATACTATGCCATTTTTTAATATAAGGTACTTGAGCAGATTCATATTTTGGTATCTTTGAAGGATCCTGGACCAATATTCTATGTATACAAAGAGATAATTTTACTCAATTCTGCCACTGCAGAGGGAAAGCTACCTGTTATAGACAATATGTACATCAGTGGGAGTGTCTGTGTGCCAATAAAACTTGATAAGAACAAGCAATGGGCAGATTTGGTCCATGGACTGTAGTTTTCTGACTAGTGATTTAGATCTCGAAGTACCAATTTACTTGTGAATTTTTCCAGTAACTTAAGCTAAAAAGTTCCCTTTTCTCCTTTAAGTCAACAAGAGAGGCATTTCTGTGTATTGAAATGGAAATGGTGCTAATCACACTGGAGGTGCCCCCATCTGCTCCCTGAAGTAGGAGAAGACTAGTGAGCCCTGCTTTAAATACTTTTAAGCTTTTCACTCTTTGGGGTGCCTGAGAATCACCTGGGGAGGAGTTCAGACAGTGGCTTTCAGCCTAGTCCTCTCAATTCTGAGGTAGCAGGTCAGATTTGGTCCAGATTTTGCATTGCTCATGCTGTTGCTGATGCTGCCGGCCCATGGCCCCAGCATGGGTGGCAAGGCCTGCCCTGGGCTGTGGTTCTCTAATGAGAGCAGGGTCAGAGTCCTCTGGAGGGCTTATTAAAACAGAAGAAGAAACGGAAGGCTGCTGTTCATTCTCAGAGTTTTTTTTTTTTGATTCAAGAGAGCTGAGGCGGGACTCAGAAATGTACATTTTCAACAAGTTTCCCAAGAATTGTGGATTTTCACCCTTTGAACAAATATGCTTTGCCCACCCTTTGATTCTCTCCCAGTCCTGCCCCTTCCAGAGGACAAACATCAATTCTCTCCCTTTGGAAGCCATATTGTGGGTACCAGGGTTGCCTTGAGTCCCCCTACAAGGCTTCTGTGGGGACCATTCAGGGAATGGATGGGGCTGGATGCATGTACACTTACTGCAAGGACCTTAAAGTTAAGGATGGCACTGAAGTTGGGAAGAAGGGGGAAGAGGGGGGAGGAAGAACAAGAGCACAAACTTTCCAAGCAAGGAATCTGCTATCTGGATCAGGCACAAGGACACTGCCTTTAAGAACATGGTGGTCTTGCAAGAGCAAATATGGAAGATACATACAGCATTTAGCATAAGCCCTGGAATACTATAAATGTTTGACAGAGTTGCTCTTTTTTTGCTGCTGTTATCTGTGACTGCTTTATAAACTTCTTGGAGGGCTATATGTTATTCCTGACTTCTTGTATCATGCCAGAGAAAGCTACCTTCAGAGCAGAATTCTGGTGGCTGTAGCATTCCTACAGTTACTCTCTGTCCCCCGCCCCTCTGCTCAGCCTCAATCTCGCAGAACAAGAATAAAGGATATTATCATCCATAAGATCACATGCCCTTAGTATAAATGCTGATCCAAATTAGCAATTTTATAGGAAAATAATACAGTACTCATTTTTCTGCTGTAATTAAAATGTGTAGGATGCTATTTGTGGCTCAGACGACGACATTTCTAGAAAACACTGTACTTAGAACCATTTGACCCTTGCTCCTAGTTTTCAAGGGCCTAATTTATGTTGTCATTGCTTTCATGACTGCAGCAGATGCATTGATGAAATACAAGCACTCGGGCTGTCCTGCACTGATGCACGTCCGTGTGTGGGCTTGAGTGATTGAATGCTGTCTTTGTGAGTAGATGAGAATTCTAACTCCCAGTCACAGCAATAATCACATCACTTCTATTGGTCCCCAGCATTATTGTTAAAAACAAGACCGTCTGGTACACTTTTTACAAGGAGGCAATGTCCTCTTTCTGTATTGGCTAATATGCAAGCCATGTGCCGGGCGCTGGTGGCTCACGCCTGTAATCCTAGCTACTCAGGAGGCTGAGATCTGAGGATCGCGGTTCAAAGCCAGCCTGGGCACGTAAGACCGTGAGACTCCTATCTCCAATAAAACCACTAGAAAACCGGAAGTGGCGCTGTAGCTCAAGTGGTAGAGCGCTCGCCTTGAGCTGAAGAGCTGAGGGACAGCGCCCAGGCCCAGAGTTCAAGCCCCATGACCGACAAAAAAAAAAAAATATGCAAGCCATGTGGGGGTGTGAATACTTGGAAGGTGGCTAATGTGAGTGAAGACTTGAGTTGATCATTGTGGTTCCTTTTAGTTCATTTACATCGCTAACCACTTACCAATACCAGACAGTGTAGGTTAAGATGGTACTTGCATCTTTGATCCTTGCTCCTCCTCTGGGAGAAGAAACAATTGCACCATTTTATGGACAATGAAATTGCATAATGGAAAGGTGATGTGATTGATTCAAGATTACAGAGGAGCCAGGCTACACAAGTACACACCTTGGGTGTGAGGTAGGTGGCCACCTGAGTCATGTGACTGAAATTTATATTATGTGTGGCTCAGGTGGTAGAGTGCTAGCGATGAGTTAAAAATATCAGGGAGAAGCCCTGAGTTCCATCCCCAGTAGTGGCATGCATGTGCACACTCACACATATGAGTTAAGTGTGTTTTTATGTCCTAAAGAAAGATTAGAGTACTTCTTTGGGGGCTGTAGCCCAACTTTCCCTTGTTTTCCAAACCCTTGGGATATGGCTCAGTCTTAACTCAGTCTCTCCTGCTTAGCAGTCGGCTATAATCCCAGCTTGCTACCAGGACAGGAGGCTAGTTGAAATGGGCCTGGGGTACTGAAACTGCTCTTACCAAGTGTGGTGGGGTGTCTGCTGTAGCTTTTGCTGGTTCCTGAGTTTAGACACCCCACCCCTCAAGAGGGTACCTCCCTGTAACTCACCATGAAAAATTATCTCATCTGATGATCACTTGTCATGCTGAGAAAACCACTGCCCCATCAGATGCTCACACTGGGGTTTAACACTTATAGGAGGTATGGATTTGTCCTGCAATGAGGTCTGACAGTCTGTTGCAAGGCCATTTGGCATCCCCTGTGCTGGATGAGGCACTGGGACTGGAGCTACAGACTGTATCTTACATTTCTCTGTTGCTTATTCTCTGTCACACTTTTTAGCAGGCCTGTCCGTCTCTTGTGGTTCTTGTATTCTTCCTAAGTATGTGTGTGTGTGTGTGTGTGTGTGTGTGTGTGTACTGGGGCTTGAATTTAGAGCCTAGACACTGTCCCTTAGCTTTTTTGCTCAAAGTTAGTGTTCTCTCGCTTGGGACACAGCTTCACTTTTGGCTTTTGTTTTTAACTGATTAATTGGAGATACGAGGCTCACAGACTTTCCTGCCTGGGCTGACTTTGCACCTCAATCCTCAGCCTTCTGAGTAGCTATGGTTACAGGTGTGAGCCACTGGTGCTTGGTCTCTTCACACTTTTTTTCTTCTGAAAAATCTTTGCTTTGTTGTCCAGACTCTTCTCATTCACAGCATACGATGAAGGCATCTACTCTACCATCTTGCTGCCCTCTAGATCAACTTTCTTCAGAGCCCCCCAACCTAGAAGCTGAGGGAGGAACAATAACAGGGCAGTAGAGGAACTAAATTACCCCCTATGGCTTCACCCAAGTAGTTTGGTTAATAATTAAAAACATAACTAACAGAGACCTCATCCTTGAGGAATCATTGGCTTCTTGTTCAGACTTCCGTCACAAAATACGGGAACTACATCTTACAAAATGATTGCTCTCAGAACTGCTCAGCAACCTCAGCTTAAATTGCCATGCAGTTGGTCTGAACACAAAATGAATGATCATATCTCATACCTAGAATTCAGGTTTATGAAAAAGACATGAAGATCAGCCCTCCCTGTGCCGAGATCAAGTTAGATGGAGGACCCATACTAGGGATCACTCTGGGAGAATATTTCAGAATTGATCTGCTCCTCCCTTGAACCGGCTTTGTTAAGATGCATAATTCCATAACAAATGGGATGGGTTTTCCACAGAGGGAAATACCTCTCTCTAACCATATGGCCCTTGTTACAATGGTACAAGCCTGGGTTTAGTATACTCATTAGTAACAGCTATTTTATTTCCCCATAGCAGTCCCAGGAAACAAAATTCATGATAGGTGATGCCAGAGAATTAAGTACTAGGAAGAGTTGAGTGCCAGTGCCTCATGCCCATAATCCTAGCTACTCAGGAGGCTGAGATCTGAGGCTCACAGTTCAAAGCCAGCCCTACAGGAAAGTCTGTGAGACTCTTATCTCCAATTAACCACCAGAAAACTGGAAGTAGTACTAGTGGCCTAGGTGGTAGAGTGCTAGCCTTGAGCTTTGAGCTGAGAGACAGCGCCCAGGCCCAGAGTTCAAGCCCCACAACTGAAAACAAAAATACTAGCGATAAAGAAACTTGAATTTTATTGTCAAATCTTTTGCCAGCAGTTATGGGCCCTTCTCCAAATGCTATCCCATTAAATATCAGTGTCTACCTCTGTTATATGGGACTACAACCCATGGCTCAGCAATACAGACTGGTTCTCTGCATTTGCAGGTTCCACATCCATGAATTCAACCATAGATTTTCGGAATGTTCAAAAAGTAGAGCTGGTTGCCAGTGGCTCATGCCTTTAATCCTAGCTACTTGGGATACAGAGAATGGAAAGGATCACTGTTCAAAACCAGCTGAGGTAAAAAATTCAAACGTTTTCCCTCTTAACTCAAGAGATGGACATGGTGGCTCATGTTTGTCATTGGAAAGCTCTTGGTTCCAGGCCAACCCTAGGCAGAAAAGTTTGCAAGACTTCATCTCAGTGGAAGAAACAGCATGGCTGTGTGCACTTGACATCTCAGCTACAACAGAAAGCCTAAAATATTCAGATTACAATCTAAGTATGTGTCTGGGGAAGAAGTAAGACCCTGGGTCAAAAATAATTAGTGTGAAAAAAGGTTTAGAGCCATCATGATATTGTGTCTGCCTAGCAAGTAAGAGGTCTTGAGTTCAAAACCCAATGCAGCCAAATGTTTCGGAAAATAATTGTGCCTCTAGTGAACATGTAGAAACTGGATTTTTGTTTTTTTGGGTCATTATTCCCCAAATGATGCAACATAACAGCTATTCATATAGCACTATGTTAAGTATTGAAACTAATTGATACCTACATGGCATTTATATTAATGTCTACATTACACTAGGTAAGGTATTTTAGATGATCCAGAGGGAGTTTAATATATATGAAAGTATGTTTATAGGTTTATGCAAACACTGTGACACTTTATATAAGTGACTTGAGCATCTATGGATTTGGGTATCTTTGAGGAGGCTTGGGATCAATCACCTGTGCACACCAAGGGACAATTTCATTTCTTCACTGACTTGCAAGTATCAACTCTCTCAAGCCACACTGCTCATATCTTTTTCCCAATGCCTCTTGATGACTCTGGCTTCAGCTTCCCTCGTCTGGCTCTCTACATCAGCATCAGGGAAGGTTTAACATCTGCTCCAGCAGGGGGCATCCTAACACAACACCACTGCCCATTTGTCAGGGTCTATTTTTTTTTTTTTTTTGAGTCATCAGTACTTTGGCTTGCCTACAGCTAAATATTTTAAATACCATCCTTGATGATAGCTATATGATAGATGAAGAGCATCTCTCACCTTATGAACTAGCTATGATTTCTACTTCTAGCAAACAAAAGGTAGTATATATTATGTATAATATAATATGTAGTATATATACATTATATATATATATATATATATGCATATATATATTAGTTTCCCCACCTGTGACTTTGTTTTCAGCTAGCCAGGGTTAAGCATGGAATTCCGGCTGCTAGCATCTATTGATACAGACCTTGTACTTTTATTATACAGAAATAATAGCCCATTCATGGCAGAGCCTTTGTGTCATTCTACAGGAGTGAGACTGAAGATGAACTTGGCTTTGTAGATAATGCAATTTGATTATACAAATACAATTGCAATACTGAGAATCACATAAATCAGATTATTTTTAAGGACCTAAGACACTCAGCAGTGGTCACTGAAGTGATTGCCATTATAGCCAGACAGTTTCAAGGAGCTATCTTTGGGTATAATAAAAGGAGTCAGCATTCACCAAAGAGATTTAATCTCTTTTTTGGAGGTCATATTGGATTCCCTATTCATTTATTGTAAATTACTGAAGACTTGCTATATGTTTTGTATCTCATCCAGAAGTGGATTTTAATGTCTTGGAATGCCTATGGCTTATTTATTCATTCACTTAACTGACAGTTATTGAGTCTTCATTCTGTGCCAGGCATCAGAGTTAATTGCAGGGAAGAAAAGCATGAAAACATCATCTTGACTAAAGAGCTTCCAGGCTAGTAGAGAAATAGATGTGCTAACAAAAAATACAGTATAAATGAGCCTGTTGGAATGGACACTTTTCAGTCATTTTTCCCTAGTCTCTTGAGAGAATTCATCAAAGACAATATTTCCATTCTTTCTGAATCACCCACTTAAGTCTGATTCTCTATCCCTCTTTCCCCTTCTCTCTCCCCCTCCTTCTCTCTCTCCCTCCCCCTCCTGTTTCCCTTCCATTTCTCATGCTGTTCCTTCTAAGTCTGTCAGCTTCTTTTCCACTAATAATAATTAAAAGTTGGGATTCCCTAGGACTGGCCCTGATCCCCTTCTCTTCTCCTGCTCCATGGAGCTCTTCCTGACTGTTCCTTTCAAGCTCATTGTGTTAATTACCATCTCTGTGCTGGTGTCTTAAGGGCAGCTCCCTCTTCTATGAATATATATCCAATGGGTCACTGGATGTCTCTACCTGGATAGTTCATAGGCTGCCTCACAGCCAACATGCCCAAAATGGAATTTCAGGGTCTCTTTTCTATGCCCACCACAACCTGCTGGTTTTCCAATATCCCGGATGTTTTAACTGTTGACATTACTCTCGACTAAAGTGGTTAAGCCAAAAACCTCACAACTACTTGGCATTCTTCTCCCTTATGTTTCATAGTTAACATATCATCAAGTTATCTATGAGGTATGTCTCTTTAAAGTTTTGAGAGTCTTTCCCTATCTCCACAGACATCTCTCTGTGCATATCTTCACCTTCTATTATCTGGATGAGGGGCTTTCTAGTCCCTCTGGCTCATCTGTTGGTTCCTTGCAAGTATTCATTCAGGTGGCAGATGAGGTGATATGTTTTAGTTATGGACGTATGGTCTATGCCATTTGAGGTGTGCAACGCCTGTGAACTTCTATCCCTTCTCTGAGACCCGCTGTGCCTCCTGGAGGCCATGCTTGTGTCATGAACTCTTGAGCCCATTGTGCCTGCTCATTGCTCACTGGGTTAGGGGTAAACACCTACAGTGAGCTGGCTCAGTTACATTCTTTCTCTGTGAAATTTGAAGTTAAGTTAGCAAAACCTTTCTGACTTTCTGTACAGATTCCTCCCTCCTCCTTCTCTCCCTCCATCTGCCCCTCCATCTCTCCCTCTTTCTGTTCATCCTCTCCCTGTCTTTCCTTCCTTCCTTCCTTCTTTTCTTCCCTTCCTTCTTTCCTTCCTTCCTTTCTCCCTTCCCTCCTCCCCCCTTTCCTTCCTCCCTCCCTTCCTCCCTTTCTTATCTTTCAGCTTTATTGATGTATAACAGACAAAATTTCTATATTTAGATCAGCATCAAGATTGAAATCAGGCCTTGGGCTTGCTTAGATGGTTCTTTACCACCTGAACCATGCTTCCAGCTTTGCTGGTTATTTTTGGAGATGGAATCTAGTGGTCATTTTTTTTCCCTTCCAGGTTGGGTTTGAACCTCAATCCCCTGGATCTCAGCTCTAGAATTAATTTATTCTGCATAATTGAGTGCTTGTAACCCATACTACCCTCCCAAGTCTCTGTTTGTCTGCAATTTATTGTTTTGTATTCTACATATAAATGTGTTCCTGAATGATTTATCTTCTTGTGCTTATCTTACTTCTCCTAGTATAGTGTCTTCCAGGTAGAACTTTATTTATTTAAAATTTTATTAGCATCAATTAGTTGTACAAGGAGGGGTTCATTTTGGCATGTCTATATATGTTTACCATGTACCTTGCTCAGACTCACCTCCACTCTGCAACTCTTTCTCATTCTCCTCTCTCCCCTTTCCCAAACTGCCTTTAGCACATTTTATCATTCCATTTCTACACACATACATAATGTATTTTGACCATTTTCTCCTTCCCTCATCCTCTCCATTTGCCTCTCCATTCCAGACTGGACATGTATTACATTCTTGTCTTTTTTTTAAGTGAAAGCTAATTTAAAACCATAATTTGGAACCTAAAGGCTAAAAGCTGGCTGGTGTCTACGATGTTTTTGGACAAGTAGAGAAAATGATAAAATAGATACAGAGACCAGTATGAGCCACAGATGGAGGAAGAATGGTTCCTGGCCTTTCAATGGTCTTTTTTTTTTTTTAGGGCTGGTTCGGGGGCCTGAATTCTGGGTCTGGGCACTGTCCATCAGCTCTTCAGGTCAAGGCTAGCGCTCTACCACTTGAGCCACAGCGCCACTTCCGGCTTTTTTCTTTTTGCTTATGTGGTGCTGAGGAATCGAGCCCAGGGCCTCATGCATGCAAGGCAAGCGCTCTACCACTAAGCCACCTTCCCAACCCCTCAATGGTTTTTTTTTTTTTTAATTTTATTTTTTGTCGGTCATGGGGCCTGAACTCTGGGCCTGGGCGCTGTCCCTCAGCTCTTCAGCTCAAGGGTAGTGCTCTACCATTTGAGCCATAGTGCCACTTCAGGCTTTTTCTGCTTATATGGTGCTGAGGAATCAAACCTAGGGCCTCATACATGCAAGCACTCTACCACTGAGCCACCTTCCCTGCCCCTCAATGGGTTTTTGATTCTCAGTTCCAATTTCTTCCTGAACAAGTTTCTGTGAATCCTTATACAAATCCTTATATAAATGTTTTGGCTTCTCACTCCATTACTCTCCACACTCGAGCATCCCAGAAAAGCCTCTCCTTCCTAGATGAGCTGTGCTTTCTTCTGCCCCGAGTCTGTCCTTGCCATCCTCCCGGGCCTAAACTGCTCATTAATCCTCTTCTGTATCTATGCATGCTGGGCTCTTCCTTCAGGGAGAAACCTACATCCCTGGTGCCTAGGTAGTTTTCTTCTAGATGAGGCCACTGTCCTTTGCAGGCCACTGTGCTCTCTTGGCACTCCATATTTCCTCCTCATTCTCACTCCCCCCATTCTCTCCATGTGTTGGGGTAAAGGGGTGGGAGGCCAGGCCGGTCCCTCAACACCCTAGGTACTATAATGCCTGACACACAAATATTCTTTTGTAAGCATCTGGATTAATTGGTGGGTGTAGGTGCCCAAGAGAAAGAACAACAAAGTCTGAAAACAGCATGAGAAGATTTGCAGAGGAGATGGTGTTAAGCCGAGCCTTAAAGGAGAGATAAGAAACATCTATCTGGGAGTAGAGCTAGTGGCTCAAGTGATAGAGTGCCAGCCTTGAGCACAAAGAATACTCTCTCTAAGCCTTCAAAGACTTCAGGGACATGGATGGGGCATCTGGGAAGAAGACTGCTTTCAAAGTCAGCTGTTCCTGTAATTGTGGGTAAGGTACCCCCAAATGACTAAAATGGCCAGAAATAGCAAATGCAGAACACTTGACATTATTCTTTAATAAATAAAACTATTATTCTTTTTTTGTAGATCTAACCATCAGGTGATGTGGTAGGACTCTGTGTATACAATTTTAACTCACTGAGTCTCATTGTTATGATCAGAACCATTATTTATCTGCTCTGTGACAGAAAATTGTAGGAAATATGGGCTGGGAATGTGGCTTAGTGGTAGAATGCCTGCCTACAATGCATGATTTGATTCCTTGGTACTACATAAACAGAAAAGGCTGGAAGTGGTACCATGGCTCAAATGGTAGAGTGCTAGCCTTGAGCAAAAGCAGCTCAGGGACAGTGCCCAGGCCCTGACTTCAAGTCCCAGCACTGGCAAAAAAACAAAACAAAAAAACCAAAAAACACACACAAAACACACAAAAAATCCAAATTGGATTTCCAGAACTTAAATTAAGACCTTAAAGTTGTTATTAATAATGATGGTTTATTAATTATTGTATTCATCAGAAGTTGGACTCATTAGGATGTTTTTTTTTCCTTCAAGACCTGGGCAATTATTCTTTTCCTTTGAGAGTTAAACTGTGAAATATGCTAAGTCACCAGAAATATTCAGAATGATTCTTAGGACAGCACTATTTGAATGTAACTTCTTTGAATATATTAACATATTTTAAAGGAAGATGTCAATCAAAGGATGGAAGGACAGAAAAAGTAGTTGCAGAGGTAAACAGGCTCAACTTGGCCTAGGTGAGGAGGAGGGAGAGCAGCCCTGCTGTGAAGTGAAGCAACTTCTGTTTCTAAAGATAAGGCTGTCCCTAGGGTGCAGAGATGTACCACAGATGTCAATCATTTTTCTTTCTGCTCTCTGATGTCTTCTTTCTTAGAGGTCTTACTCAACTTAGAGGCCTAGATAAGGGAGGTCTTTGTAGCAAATATCTTCAGCTCCTAACCCTTCCACCCAGCCCATGACTGATAGAATTAGGGATGATCACCAGATAGGATGCAGGTTTATCAGTTTCACATTCTTATAGCATTATAAGAAGTGCTGATTTGAAGATGGGGAGATTGAACCTCTTGGATGTGAGGGGAACTGGGCTGGAAGGTTGGCACATCACTGGGACAGATACTACCCTCTTGGAGTGGCTTCATTGAAGGAGTAAACAAGTAATTTGCAGAAGAAGAATAAATAAAATATGTATATGCAGAGGAAAGAGAGACACAGAGAGAGAAACAGAGAGTATTATCTGCATAACTTCTGGTTCTATAAGTTTTGTCTTCTAAATAGCCTTCACTTTTCATTTGAGCTTCAATGAATTGGAATATAGCTGACAGACATGACTTTTTTTTTCAAGGTTGTCCTACTGTACCTGAGTTGGCTAGATCAGCCTGTCCCAGCCAGATATGAGCAGACTGGGATTTGAGTCTATTCTGCATCTAGGATACATGGCCTTCAATCAGGATAGCAAAAGCTGGTGGTATTGTCAATAGTTCAGTCTTCCACTTGACTTTCTATTACTATGGTAACATAATGGCCGTACATTTCATGGTATAACACAAGGTAGATATATTATCCTGCAGTTCTTAGCTTGAATGTTCAACATTGGTTTTGCCAGGGTAAAGCCAAATTGTCAGTGGGACAGATTTCTTCTGTTGGCCCTAGAAAAGATTCCATATTTTTGCATGTTTTTTCTCATTTATAGAAGTTAGATCTAATTTGTAAATATGCAAGGGAACATATACAGGGTCATATGCATATTACACAGACATTGTAACTGAAGTATGGTATTTTAAGGGAAGATTCCAATGGTGCAGTTCCTTTGAACAACTAACTTACAGTCAAACAAAATGAATACTAGGAAGCTGGTACTTTAGGTACATTGTGGGTATAGATGAGTAAAGGCAGGAGAGGGGAATGCAGTCATAACATTCAAGGTTTATCCTGTGAAACAGAAAATTGAGGGGATAGTTGGGATTGGAAGAGATGGGGAAGAATGATGAAATGGGTGATATTTTTTCTATCCAGCTTCTAGAGGCTTCCAGGAAGGAGGGCTCCTTCCTCCTTCCTTCAGAGCAAGTGATACAGAGCAAGAAGATGACCCTTTTTTTGTGGCTATACCTCTTTCTCACCTCTCTTTGGATTCCCTTTGTACTTTTAAGACCCATGTGATTACACTGGGCTGACTAGGATAAGTCAGAATCGTTTCTCCATTTTAAGATCAGCTGCTGAGCAGCCCTGATTCTGCCTACAACCAGATTTCCTTTTTCTGTGTCACAATTCAGATTCCAAGGCTTAGGAGATAGGCACACTTTGGTAAGGAGAATTGTTTTGTTACACGTAGCTTGACAAAATGAGAAGAAAAGAAAAAGCTATTGACATAGAATATTTATTTGCATAGTCTTTTGGATGAGCTAACTTTGGTACTCAGTCAACTGTCTTTGGCACTTGAAGACCTATCTTTTCAATCCATATTTTAGTGAAAAGAGTATGATTTTTTTTTTCATTCCCCAGGCCTATAGCTTGAGGAATATATTTCTTTTTTTCTGTTTTTTGAGTTTTGTACTCCATTAAATGCAGATAATCGTTCTATTGTTCAGAGGATTAAGGGAAGTCAAATATGCTTTGAAAGTTGTAGAAAGGCCCATTTTCTTATTTTTCCATGCCTTTTCTTCCATGCCGTAAGAATTTGGAATCCCGAACTGACTGAACATAGCAAGGATTCTTCTCAGTGAGAGAGGGCTCAGCATGTCTTGGCTGCAGAAATGATGTGATAAGAATCAGAACCTAGCATTATGTCATGATGTCAGTTTACAAGCTTCTGCTTCTTGGATCTTTTTTTGTCTTGGGAACAACTGCCCCCCCCCAAGTTTTCTTTTTTCTTTTTCCTGAAGCCTGAAATGACAAGGACTAGGAAGCCAAGAACATGATGTTCCTACCATGTGGGCACTGCCAGGATGCTGGTTAAGGGACTTTCTTTTTTACCTTTAAAAGCAATTTTTATTTTTTGTACTTTTTTATTATAAAAATTCTGTACAGAGGGGTTACAGTTACATGAGCAAGGTAATGAGTACATTTTCTACACTCCCCCTCCCCTTGCCTAAATTGTAAAGTTTGTTTTTCAACATAGTGTCTTGTATATCTCATTGTTATAATGGGTCAACCTGTATCCCTATTTAAGCATTTTTTTCCCTTCCCCTCTCCAAATTAGAGAAGTGTATATACAAGAAGCAGGGGACTTTTTGAGTGACAAGAGAATCAGAGAAATCTCAATAGATTTGCTCTGGCCATAGCCTAGAGCAAACTTTGTCCCTGTCCCTTTGAGTAGCTTATTATTTCTTTAATAGATTAACTACCAGCAAGTGTAGGTGAGCTCTCTGCATGGCTGCTAACCACCATCCCAGACTTCTTAGAGAATCATTTTTTAATGTTTGTAGGAGATTGAAAGCCTTTGACTATTTCCCTGCTATCCAGGATGACATTAGATGAAGGAACTGCTGAACTGGTTGAGGGAAGGAAAACTGGCTGGATTTAAATGGTGATGTTATAGAAATGTAAGCAGTTTGGATGTCAAACCCTAGTTGTAAGACATTCTAGAAGTTTACTTCTATTTTAGCTGAAAAAGCAGTCTGCCAATTGGGGAGTATGTTCCCCCACCTTTTCTTTTGTTTATTTTTTTATTATCTTTAACTAGTTGTACAAAGAAGTTTCAATTGAACATGTAGGTTTGTGAGTAGACAATGTAGACATAGTAACTCATACCTACTGGCAGCTTACAAAGTATTACTATGTATATGAGCATTTTTGTTGGTCCTTTGGTGCCCAGTTTCTCAGACTAAGTGGGTTTTCTGGAATCAGGTGGTCTTCTCCTTCAAAAGGATGCCAGTTGGTCTGGGAAGGGGGCTCAGTGGTAGAGCACTTGCCTTGCATGCATGAGGCCCTGAGTTTGATTCCTCAGCACCACATAAGCAAAAAGAAAAAAGCTGGAAATGGCGCTGTGGCTCAAGAGCGCTAGCCTTGAGCTGAAGAGCTGAGGGACAGCACCCAGCCCCAGAGTTCAGGCTCCACGACCGGACCCCACCCCCCCCAAAAAAGAAAAGGATGCCAATTTCCAAACTTGCCTGATCAGAAAGGCCAATAATGGCCGATGAAAAGAAACCTGAGATCTCTACACCAGCTCATCTGACTATGAGACGGCTGGGCACTCAAGAATTAACGGACGTGCTGATGCTTTGCGAACTGCTGATAGGTATGAGTTTGTGCCTAAAACTAAAAGAAAAGGTGGAGAAGAATGCTCCCTAATTAGCAGACTGTTTTCTCAGCTGAAACAGAAGTAAACTTTAGCTGAGAGTTCAAAGGCCATGATGAATCCTGATTTCCCTCACCCATTGACAAAGTTTGGACCCCACCATCTGGTTTCACTATTTTAGGGGTGGTTGGAATTAGAAAGGGTGTCTTCTTTCTCCTGGTAGGACTGCGCTTGGTTACTCTGAATCTTAATGGGAGAGAGTATTTCAGCACAACCAGAGATGGAAAAGCACTACAGTTTTACTATGGTAAGTTCTGACTGAATGGTAAAATGAAAACCAAGTGACTTGCATTGTTTTCTTCCTTCTGCCCATCCCTTTTCAGTAGAATGGTTGGTGATGGGAGAGGATACAGAGAGAAGGTCTTAGCCCATGACCATAGTTAAGTCTGAGAGTGCTAAAGGACTCTGCTATCTGACTATATCTGCAGAGATAATTTGTTTTTAAAGGTATGACCACACAGGTATACTTTGTGCACAACTTTATGGTGCTGGTCCTTCAGAATATGGACAAGTGATTTGTTGAATGGGCTAGACTCAAGTAGACAACAGCTTTGTTCTTTCTTACGTCTGCCCAGTTTTTACTTATCTCTGCTCTGCCCCTGGATAACATTTTGGGCTGATATGATAGCTTTTCCAGTCATTTTTAACAACAATAAAGATATTTGGCTATTTCCAGGTAATAGAAATTCTGATGCAGTCCCATAAACTTCACATTTTCTTTCTATTGCCTTGGTCTATTTCAGGTTTGGTAATCAGTAGTGGGTGGGGGAGGGAAGGGATTAAGATTGCCTCTATGTGTGTGTGTGTGTGCACATGTCATAAGGCTTGAACTCATGACCTAGGCACCGTCCCTGAGCTTTTTTACTCTAGGCTAACACTCTACAACTTTGAACCACAGCTCCACACTTTTGGCTTTTTCGTGGTTAGTTGGAGGTAAGAGTTCCAGAGACTTTTCCTGTTAGATTTGACTTTGAACTGTGATCCTCAGAACTCAACTTCCTGAGTAGGTAGGATTATAGGTGTGAGCCACCGGCTCCAGGCAAAATTGCCTTATTAATTCAACCTCACCTGCTTGAACCCGCTAGCAGTCATTTGAGGACACTCTTGTGTTGGAGCTGCTGGAAAGAAGGGGAAAAAAGATAGAAGGTCTTCCAGGTCCATTTATAGTTTATAAATGATGTGGTGATTGTATTCATTCTTGCTTTGCTATGACATAAACCTGGAGTTAAGTACTTTATAAAGTAAAGAGATTCGTTTAGCTCACAGTTCTGGAAGTTGAAATGTATAGTACTGCCACCAACTCAGCTCTGTGGATGATTTCATATATGATGATTGGCTTTAAGCAGGAACATGTATGAAAGGCTGATTACGTGGTAAGACAGGAAGCCAGAGCAAGGGGAGTGGCCAGTCTTGCCCTTTTTGAGAGCTTGGGGCCTTGTGAGAACTACTTTAATTCCTTCCAAAGACATCACCTCCCAGTGATTGGAGAATGTCCTATTAGGCCCCAGCCATTAAAACTACCATCATCTCTTCACACAGCTACACTGTGGACCAAGCTCCCAACACAGGAAGGCTTGGGGAACACACTCAAACTGTGTCCAAATCATTGCAAGAGGTGTGCACACTTGCATTGTGAATTAATTCCTCAGTAAACCTCTTATGGTTGCAGTTCTTATGGCTGCAGTGGCTGTAGCCTGCACAGGTTGACTGTGTTTGAGCTCTTCCTTTCCATACTTTTGCTCCCAATAATTCATCTTTCAGCTCCCTCCTGATGAGATTACTTCACCCCTGACAGGAAGTAAGTACTCATGGGCAGGCTCCTTTTTTCTTCCTCTTCATTAGAAAAAAAAATTAACTTGTGTCCTGATTATAAAAGCAACACACATGGCATCAGACTGTTTCTAAAAATGATGAGGCAGAAGGTAATTAGTCAAATTGCTGCCACCTACAACCCAGATGTCCACCCAGAATAAATCAAGAGATGAACTATGTAGCCTATCCCAGTGGAGTACCACTCAGCAATACAAAGGAGTGAACCACAGATATCCATGATAATGTAGAGCCATCGAAAAAGGATTATTCCAAGTGAAATATGGCATACGGATGGATTCCCTTCCTATAAAATATTCAAAAACTACAAACAAATTTATGGTAAAGGAAACAAGATCCACGACTGCCTTTTAAGAGGGGAGAGGACAAGGTGGGAAGGTCAAATTCTTTAAGAAGCAAGAAGTAAGTTGGGAATGGTGGCCACACTCTGTATCTCGATTGTCAAATGGTTATATCAGTACCAAAGTATAGTCTTTAAATCTCTGGCGTTTATTGTACCAGTTACGTCTCAATAAAACTATTAAAATCCCTACCATATTCTAGAAGCAAATGACTTTACGTGGCTCCTTCCTGTACTCTTCCATCTGAATCACTGGTCATGGTCATACTTCATTCCCAATCTTAGTAGAAGCACAGATGGCTCCTAAGACAGTCTAGTCTATTTGCCTCAGCTCTTGCTGAGCAAGAGCTTGGCTACTGCAATGGCTCTCTCAAATCCCTCCTCCTCTGTCAGTGTTAAGATGGTATCCCCAGGCACCATCTGTGTCTCACCTGTGTGAGAATGCTTGTGTTTCTCCTCAAAGCCTTTATTGTTTCCCGTCTCTTCCATTGCCTATGAGTCTTGGTCTTTTCCCTGCAGAGCCTGGAGATGAGTAAAAATCATAGCAGAAGAGTTATTGGTCATGTCCTTTGACAGGACTACACAGAAGGATCCACACCTCTGTGAGCACCTATGTGGCACCCACGGCTCTCAGCTTGGAAGCCCCATCTAAACCTCTGAAATGGGAACATCCTCATTTGAATAATCGGCTCCACTTCCATTCCTCTCACTGAGATACAAAGAAATGGATGTGACTCTAGTCTACTCTTGGAGGCGTATTTATGGAAGAATGTGAGCATCAAGCCTCCCAGTGGGATGGGCCCCTGGAGGACGATTCTTTGGTTTCTTTCCTTATTTTGTTTAGGAGCATCAGACAGTATTGCAGATAAGAACCCCATCTATCTCTCATTCCTGGGGAGGAAAAACATTGAGAAGTACCATGAGCACCTGTGAAGATGCATGTATGTCAGGCATGGTACCCAGAACTGATACTACAGGCTTGACTATGATGTCTTCTACCCTTGTAGATCACACAGTCTAGAGGACCAGATAGTAAGATGGCAACCTGGACAAGAAGGTGATTCATAAATTGGTGGGCAATGGGACGTATTGTGTTTGTATCCAGGGACATTTCTTAGGAAGGAGTTGAAGACGAATAAACAGCTTTCCACAGAATTTGGACCCACCAACCACCTATGTACAGCTCTTCCATCACAGGAATGAGTCAGATGTACTTCCTGTACTTCCTGGGGACAAATGTGAGCGGTGTGAGTGAAATCCAGACTGCATAAGATGATTGAAGGGGGAAAAAAACAACTCAAGAAGAGGCAAAAGAAAGGAGAAGACCAGATGCGCTCCCTAGTATCCCCAGTTCTAAGTGCCCTAAACGGATAGGTTGGGGTGCTGAGCGAGTCATGAAAGTGAGGTTTTAAATGGGCTGAACCAAATTTTAATACGGAAAAATGCCTACAACTTTACAAAATTGGATCCAGATCTCCCAAGAGCCTAGAGGATTTCTGCAGAGCACAGTCAGTCATCAAAAATATGGCAGGTGCAGAATATGAGAGAAAATGCCATGGATTTACAAGAAATGCATTGGGTCCTCACAGCCATCCCAAAAGGCAGGTGCTATCAATGACAGTCTTCATCTCCCAGATGTGGCTAATGACGAGATGTTCAATAATTTGACCAAGGTCACTGGGCCTGGATTTCAGAAACAAGGTTCTGTATCTAGTTACTTCTTTGAGGCTGGCCACTCTCCAAGGTTCTGAGGAACAGCCCAAAGATTCCTTTTAGACTGGAAGCCATACTCTCATGGCCTGTAGGACCATGGGTTGACCTGATGTGCTCTGAGTTAAGAGAAATCACCCAGCTATCTGTCTAATTGCTACTTCTTTCTTGAAGTCTACATACCCAGTTCTCCTTGAGGTCTGGAATTAGTTCAGAGACCACATCTTACCTTTTTGTATGTGTGTGTATGCATGTGCCAATACTGGGGCTTAAACTCAGGGCCTGGGTGCTATTTTCAGCTTTCGTCACTCAAGGTTGATGCTCTACCACTTGAGCCACAGCTCCACTTCCGACTTTTCTTTTGGGGTGGTGGTGGTGTTCATTGGAGATAAAAGTCTCACAGACTTTCTGTCCAGGCTGGCTTCAAACCATAATTGTCATCTTTTAATCTACTGAGTAGCTAGGGGTGCAGGTGTGAGCCACCGGTGCCTGTCTTAGCCATTTTAAACACCCCCCCTCATGGTATTCCAGTTACATATTTTAAACATCCCCCCTCATGGTATTCCAGTTACATAGCACAGTGCTGGCATACATTAAACATTTAGTACCTGTTTATTGAATGAAATTAAGGGGGAAATAGATCCTAATTATCTTCAAAAATCTCATTTTCCCTCAGCCCAATTAATTTTAGAGAGATGCAGGTAGCATAGCAATAATAATGTTATTAATAATTGCCATTGCTAAGCACTGCATGGAGTTATGCTCCTGGATCTATGAAAAGGACGGTGTCTGGGGCCCAGTATATTCACAGAGAGAGGAATTTGAGGTCCTGACAGTCACCAGCAGCTAACCCTTTCCCAGTCAAGACTTCCTAGGTTGGCTCATTAAATCCCAGAAGCGAAGGAGACTCTGGGTTCTCAGAAGTGACCATTAGGTGGCGATGTGACATCATTATCACCTTTGCATCTTTGTGCAGGATTCTAAGCACCTGGGACCAATTCAGAGGTGCTGGCAGGATGGTGGGCCTCTTGGTGACCAAAGATAACCAAGCTGGAGACCCATGCACAAGTCTATAGTCAGGGTTTGGGTTTTCCAATTTAAGAGAAGAATCTAATCTGAGAAGAACCTAGGCCTGGGTGCATTTTTCTCCTTGTCAATATCTAAAATTACTTACTTTATTTAAATGCAGCTCTACAAGACATTATTAAGTCTCAACTCTCACTAACACCCCCTCTTACCTTCACACCCTCTATTTTAGACTATATTGGGGTAGGGAGACACAAAGGCCATTAGTCTCAGTTCTCACATATCTGAAGGACATGTTTAGGCATTTATATTCACATCCAAATTAGGCTGTACATCAGATTGTGCTATTTCTCCCAGTGGTTAAAAAAAAGTTCATTTGTTCCATAAGATATACTTAGATTATATCATTACTTTTATGCACATGTTCAGCATCTTCAACAGCTGGGTCTATCCAGGACTTCTTTGAGAAACTAACCTGGTACTGGTTGACTGAATGCTCACAATTTCACCAAAGCGATGATCTAACCACGCTGTCTTTGAGAGGATCTGTGCTTACTAATGATGCATCTGAAAGCATTGCCTCTTCATCTTAAGTCATCTGGCCTGCTAGGTGTATTTAGATACCTCTAAAGCCCCTGTATCTGCCCCACTGTAGAGTGTAATATGCATTGTTATCACCACTGTCTCCTCTGTGTCCCCTAAAAAGGCTATGGGTTCTCAACTTGGGATTCATAGAACTTTAAGTTATCCATCATGCACTTAAAAATGTGTTGTCATTTGTTGATGAAGACCACTTTAGGTCCTCTGTGGCCTCCCATGATGAGTGAATTTTTATTTATTTATTTTTTTGGTCGGTTGTGGGGCTTGAACTCTGAGGCCTGGGTGCTGTCCCTCAGCATTTCAGCTCAAGGTGAGCGCCACTTCCGGTTTTCTGGTGGATTATTGGAGATAAGCATTTCACGGACTTTCCTTCCCCGGCTGGCTTTGAACTGTGATCCTCAGATCTCAGCCTCCTGAGTAGCTAGGATGACAGGTGTGAGCCACCAGTGCCGGCATGAGTGAATATTACTTATGTGCCTGGAGTTCCTTGAGGAAGCTGCTGATCCTGAGTTACTCTGCTGATGGATGATGTAGACCTAGTCAGCTAGGCTCTGTTCCACTTGCTCTGCCTCCCTCCTGGTGGACCTGGGCTGTCTTTATGGAAGGGACCAGGCCCAATTGTTCAGGCCCACCCATCTCACAGGCTTCTCACAATCATACAATTGACCCAAGCCAGTTTCTTGGATAAGCTCAAAGACCAGTGATGAAATAAGTAACCCCATGTATAGTGGGAAGGTCTAGCCGAGCTCCAGGATCATGGGTATAACACAAAAAGAGCAACATGTAGAGGCCAGTTCTGCTTGGTAACATATATTGTGTGCTAAAATACTGTGCTTTTTTTTTAGGAAGATAATCTAAAGGTTTTACTAATTCCTCACTGAGATCTACATCCACAAAAATTCAAGAATTCCCAGCACAGACCCACTCATCTTTGAATATTCATTGTTTTGCTTGTATACTTTCAAAGACTAGAATACAGGACCTTGGACATAGCAGATGTTCAATAACTATGTTGGATGAGTCCCCCTCGCTCTAGGCCCTGTGCTAGGTTCTCAGCATAGTAAAATGAACCAAATAAGTCATTTATGATGCTCAAGGAATTTTTTTCTAAACATATAGGCTTTCTGAAAGTTGTTTCTTAGGCTTTGAAGTCAGGAGGTATGTGGGCATCCTGTACCCCCAGCCAGAACAAAGTTTCCATTATTATGATATCTCCATGTGTTGAAAGTCAAGAAAGAACATAACGTTAGAGCAGACACAACAGCATAGTTACTTCTCTTATCACTGTGACAAATGCCTAGACAGGAACAATTTGGGTCAGATTTCATGGTGGAAGGTGGGGGTGATGGGGCTGAGCAGATCACATCGTGGCCAGAAGGAAGCAGAATAAAGGGAATACAGGAAGAGGTCAGGACAAGATATAGTCCCCAAGGACATGCCCCCTCAATGACACACTTCTGCAAGTGGTCCCCACCTCCTGACTTTCACCACTCTCAATAATGCTATCATATTATAACTCCACCAAGAGATTCATCCGTTCATTAGGTCAGAGCCCTTATTATGGCAACTTTGGAAATACCATGACAGGCACATTCAGAGGTATGCTTTACTAATCTCCTGGACATTTCTTAATCCAATCAGGTTGACAGTTAAAATTAACCATCACACACAATAAGTGCATAAATCTGACTCCTGTGGCTTCCAGTGTATATGGTAGTACCGTGTCAGCCACCTACTGCACAAATAAACAGATAACCGCAGCCTTAAAAATGCATGTGGTGACCTCCCAGTTATTAGTGTCACAAAGTGAATAATGAATTTTCTTAGCAGTTAGTTCCAGAAACCCTCTCTGAAAAGGAAATTGCCTCTGTCCAGGATATTATCTTGGAAAGATGTGTAGGTCAGAGGGTGAGACCCTAAAGGTATGGGTATTCAATGGGATGAATTGTTTATTTGCTCATCACAAAGGAAGGAAGGAGAAAGGAGAGAGAAGAGAGTAGAATAAAGGAGGAGGTAAGATCTGAGAAGTACATCTGGAATCCAAATAAGTGATAGTAAAACATCCTGTGAAAAAAAACCAGTAAGAAGTCCCAGGGCCTTGAATGATCCTAACTAGTAGGGAGGTTTTCAGTAGATTCCTGGGTGGTATTTTGTAAAAAGCCTCTCTTGTGACCCCAAAGTTTGCCACACACAAATGCATCCTCCATTTTATGCACTCTTGCTTTATTGTTAGCTTTTGTTATGCTTTTGTGGGAGATGAGATGACTGAACTACTCTTCATAGTCACTGTTTTCTGAATAGATAGGAAAGATTAAATAGAAGGGGCTTGGGGATGGAGGTTTAGGGGCCAAGCACCAGAGGTTTTAGCAAATCCATTCTGGCTTTGCATGCCCAGAGTCTGTGGAAGCTCAGAATTTGCATCTGTTAACCTGCCCTACTTGGAGAAATGTTCAGTGGATTGCTTATATTCTATTCCTATTTTCTCACCTCTAAGTGGAAGATTATTAGCAGTATCTTTTTCAAGGAGTTGTTGGAAGAATGATGTCCTGTGGGTTAACAGATGTGAAGCACAAAACACAAAACACAGTGCCTGGCATATACACTCAGGTGTGTCAGCTATGATCATTTTGTCTTTGCTGTGATTATTTTTGTTTTTGTTATTACTCATAGTCAACATCTTCGTAGCATTGTCTAGGCAGATGCGAAGTAACACAGGTCTAGCACTGAAAAATGTTAGCATCTGGTCTTAGCTCCTTCCCAGAGTTTCCACATGACCTTGAGAAAACCATTTTGCCCTTCAAAGCCATAGGCTCCCCCTTGCTCTATTAATGGAGGGATTTTGACAAAGCCCTTTCCCATGTTTTTTTTTCTCTCTCTCTCTCCATTTGTAGGTAGCCCCCGCAGCTTCTGACCCCATGCCTTGACATTGGAGGAAGCAGTCTCCCTGGCTCCCTGGTTTTAGGCCACAGTCCACTCAGAAATCCATTTTCCTCACTCAGCATTAACACTGAAGTGAGACTGACTTGGTGTGTTTGTTTACACCCCTTGGGAAGTTATTTCCCTTTTCACTTAATTACCTGATACCCAGACATTGCTGTGCAAAATTTGCCTCAAATACATTTTGTAAAGTCATCTAGACTGGCTCGTTTGGTGCTTTGATTAAAATGTGCAATCTTCCCCAGGCTTCAGCACCTTGTTAAATAATTGCACCTCCAGTGAGAAAGTAAACAGCACAAGCAGGGGCATGGAGAACAAGATAAATAGGCTGCGTCTCCAGCACATATTTTACACTCTGGCCCCTAGGCAAGTTTGTAACCTCTGGGTTAAGTGCTGGACCAATGATGGCTGTAGATTACTTCATTTTCAATCTTGTTCAGGAGGAATCGGACCTAGAAGCAAAGCAGGATCCTTCCTGTGCAACCCTTCACAGCTCCATGCCTGCTTGGGTTGGCCTGGGCTTTGGAGAAAAACTGGTCAAAACCTGGTTACTCTCTGGGGATCAGCTCATCCCTTGGATCAGCGGTGTACAAGGATCAGGAGCTAGACACTAGAGAGCCTGCCTTAAGGTGCTCCTGAGTATTTGATTGGTAACTTTGATTCAAATCTACTTTTCTCATGGGTTAGTGAGGCTGACCTTGAGTAGTTCATTTTCACCTTTGTAACTCTCATTCACCACTCACTTCTTCTATAAAATGATTAGGCAATCCAGGGGTCAAATACACTGGGATCTCAGGTGCAACCAAGTTTCAAATGCAACTGAAACTCAGTTTCCACATCTGCAAACGTGGCTGAGAACTGACATAACATTGAAATCACTTGAGATAAGATGTTTAATGCATGGCTCAGAGTATTGGGCATAGAGACTTGGCTTGCTGGGGAAAAATAGCATGGTGGTCTGGAATGAGTAAGGGTGAAAGAGTAAGCTTTGGGTCTGAAGCTAGGGTATGTTTATGTTTAGCTGTGTGCTCAGACAAGTTACTTTATCTTCTATGAGTCTCTGCTTCTTGATGTGTAAGTAGAGACAATATGTACCTATCTTATAAGGTATACAGAAGAGGGATTAAATATGATGATCTATATAACATGCACACACATTAACCTGTCTGGCACCTGATGCATAGGTGCTTATGCCTCACAGGGAGTGATGATGATCTGTGTCATAATGAGAAACTTCTGAGTTTCAGAATGGGAAGTTCAATCCAAGATGACATTCTCACGTAGTGAGCTAAGGAAAGGCTGAGAGATGCTATTTGGCAGGGGCATTTGTGCAAAATTCTTTTCTCCAGCATTCCAGTGCCAAGTTATTAGAACTGGGAATCTAATAGTGAGGCTAACATAGATTCTTCTTGAATTTTCTTCTTGTCCAAAATGGCATGGCAAAAAACCTGAGAAACTAGCGTGGGAAGAAAGAAGACTGACTTTTTCTTGATGTACTATCCATCAATTCATTCTTCTATCCAACTCTCCATCCATCCATCCAACCAACCATCTCTTCTTCCACCAAGCCACCAATCTATCTATCCATCCATCCATCCTTCATTATCAGACTGTCACTATGTGTTGTTCTGAATAAGATACACACTTCACAAGTCCTTTAAGAGCTGGGTAAGGGGACAGGCAAGAAAGATTGGGCTTAAGAGCGAAAGGGAAGAAAAGAGGAGGAGGAATATGGGATGGGAGTAGAAGAGAATGGAGGGTTAGGAAGGGGCTCTCTTTCTGATGTGATAGACCAAAAAGAGAAAACTTGATACAGGAGAAACAACTGACAGACCAATAACCCTGGTATTGAGAAACAGAATAGGGTCCAATGTTTCCCAGTAGGAGGACTGTCTGTAGAGAAGAGACTTTCAGGTCATCGATAGTCTGTTTAGGAAGGCAGAATGTATGAGACATCTATGTTGAAGTTGGTAGATATGTGTTGGTGACAGCCTGTAGGATTTTCTTTCTTAGCTGGGAGTAAGAAGGTGAGAAGGGGAGATATTATGAACGAGCTAGAAGTTTAGCCTTTTGACTAGATTTCCTTTAAACTACTCTAGATAGGAAATGGAACAAACTAGTGACTTAGAAACCATGGTTGAACCGGAACATAACATTTGGGCCCTCTCAAAGTTGGTCACACACACTTGAAGTCAGTCAACATGTTTGTACCTTTTTTTTCCTACCAGGTTCAGTTGCTTAGATGAAAGTTCAAAATAGTGAGATTTATTAAAGACTTTTTTCCTCCTGGGAAAATATTAGGGAGAGAAAAAAAAGAAAGGAATCAGAGTACGTGCTAGGCAATAATGACAAGGATGCATACTTGAATGCAAGTAGATAAGAAAAAAAAATGAGGACAGGCAGAAATAGAGGGCCAGTAAAAAGTGGTATAATAATGAGCCTGGGTTAATTAGGGAGGAACCATTAGGTTTTGGACTTGGAAAACTGAAGGTAAGTGATTGGAAAGCAGAATGCTCAGAATTAGGAGAAGGTAGGGGTATGCCGATGTACCTAGAAAGGCCTAGAGCATGGTTGTGGGATAAAGAGGCTGAGTTAGTAGAGAGGGAAAATATTTGGTGGAAAGGAAGAGATCACAGAGTGGAGAGTCCAGGGATCTTCAGGGATTTCTCTGTGGAGTGTGAGGTCACCATGGATGGTAACTGCAGTAGAACTGGAGAGGCTGACACTGACCTGTGTGCTGGACCTTGTGGGAATGAAGGAAAGAGCCTGTGGATGTTCACAACAAACAGTGGTGTTGGGTTATTCCCTCTGGCAGCATGACCGTCAAAGGCAGCCCAGTAGCAGTGGCTCATGCCTGTAAATCCTGTTCAGGAGGCTGAATGCTGAGGATTATGGTTTGAAGTCTGCATGGGCAGGAAAGCTTGCGAGAGCATTATCATCAATTAAGTACCCTAAAGCTGAAAGTATAGTTATGTCTTAAGTAGTAGAACACTAACCTGAAACACCATAGTGAAAAAGCTAAAGGATAGCACCCAAGCCCCAGTTAACCAATCTCTCCAAGCTCCTCTGCAAAAATACAAAACACACCCCAAACAACATGTGTGGGAGATCAATAATAGTAAGAAGGAGCTCTAGCAGACCTCCAGGCCTTGTTACATGGGAACTAACAGAATGGTTAACTTTTATGAGGTTGGCACTGGAACCTGCGCCCTTAGGGGAAACAAGATTTTTTTCTTCTGGGTTGGTTCTATACCCAAATAGACATGGATCCCTGTCAGCATTTCTTTCATGCTTCTTCTTGGAGCTGTTTTCTCTTGATTACAATTCCTTCTACACTACAGTGGCCACACACAACATTCATAGTCCTGTTGTTTTGATCCAAGACCTACTTCTTATTAATTCCGTGATCTTGAGCTAACTGATTAACTTCTCTGTATTCAGGTTTCTCTTCAGAAAATGGAATAGTGGGGATAGAGGTGTAAGGCAGTGGTGGATCACACTGGAGAACCTGTGTTGAGTCCCCAGCACCAAGAAAACAAAACCAAGGGCATAATGGGCTTCATTATACAGTTGCTGAGAAGATTATAGGAATACACTCAGATACTGCACTTAGACAAGCCTGGGATATCAATATATAAACAACGGTTTGCTATTACTGTTATTATTTAAAAAGTAATAGTCTGTTCTTTAGACCTGAGGACCAGTGGAATAGAGCTGAAGACCCAGAAATGAACCCACAGACCTATAGCCACCTATTTTTTGATAAGGGAGCTAAAAAATAGAATGGAAGAAAGACAGCCTCTTCAGTAAATGGTGCTGGCAAAATTGGTTAAACACCTATGGAAAAGTAAAGCTAGATCCTTATGTATCACCCTGCACCAGAATCAACTCCAAATGGATCAAAGACCTTGAAGTCAAAGCAGACACCCTGAAAACATTAGAGGAAGGAATAGGAGAAATTCTAGGGCTCTTTGGCACAGGCCAAAATTTTCTTAATAAAGACCCAGAAACACAACAAACCTTTCTTTGAAAGGTTGGACAAACGGAATTGCATGAAACTGCAGAGCTTCTGCATGAGAAAGGATATAGCTAGCAAGATCAATAGAAAGCCTACAGATTGGGAGAAGATCTTCACAAGCCATACAATGGACAAGGGTCTTATTCTTAGAACTCAAAAAGTTAAATCCCGAACAACAAATACTCAAAGAAACAAACGCCCCAATAATAAGTGGGCTAAAGGAAATAAGAATGGCCAATAGACACATGAAGAAATGCTCAACTTCTCTAGCCATAAAAGAAATGCAAATGAAAACAACACTGAGATTCTACCTCACCCCAGTTAGAATGGCTATAATCAAGAAATCTAATAACAAGAAATGCTGGGAGGGGATGTGGCCAAAAGGGAACCCTACTGCATTGTTGGTGGGAGTATAAACTTGTTCAACCACTCTGGAAAGCAGTATGGAGGTTCCTCAAAAGACTACACATAGAGCTCCCCTATGACCCAGCAATCCCACTTTTGGGCATTTATCCAAAAGATCACAAACAAGGCCACACTAAAGCTACCAGCACAACTATGTTTATTGCAGCATTATTCATGTAGATAAGATATGGAACCAATCCAGATGCCCCTCCCAGTAGATGAATGGATCAAGAATACACACACACACACACACACACACACACACACACACACCACACACACACACACACACACACACACACACACACACACACCACACACACACACTGGAATTCTATGCCTCCATTAGAAAGAATGACATTGCCCCATTTGTTAGGAAATGAAAAGACTTGGAAAAAATCATATTAACTGAAGTAAGCCAGGCCCAAAGAAACATAGGTCCCATGTTTTCATTTATTTGCAGTAACTAGTATACATCTAGGATAATCTTACCAGACAAGTAGAAAAGGACAAAAGCTATGTACATGTGACCATATAAGATGATGCTAAGCTAAATGCACCTCAAGATAGGGACACAAGAGGTTTTTTTTTCTTTGTGGCTGTTGTTTTTAATGTATTATGTGATTTTTTTGTTTCTTTTGTATATTTTCCTCCATGGTATAACCCCTGTTTTCACTATATTTGATTCTGGTACTCTGCATCTTGTATATACATTTTTCTAATTTGGGGAGGGGAAAGGAAATAGCAAAATGCTGAAATAAGGATACAGGTTGACCCATTGTAACAATGCGATGTACAAGACACTATGCTGAAAATGAACTTTACAACTTCTGGGGGTGGGGGAGGGAGGAATTGGGGAGATGGGAAGGGAACAGATAGTAGGGAAAAAACAAAGGAGGGGATAACAATGCTCTATAGGAAATGTACTCATTACTTTACTCATGTAACTGTAACCTCTCTGTACAGTATCTTTATGATAAAAATATTTTAAAAGTAATAATCTGTTCTGGATAGATTCCTTATTGTGATAGGACAGAGAAATGAAGGAAATGCTTCAAAAATGTGGCTGAAGATGTACAGGTTTCATTGGTAATGAACCACCAGTTTCAGAAAACCCAGGGGAAAGTTTTCAGATGATAGGGATACTCAGATTAGAACATACTCAGTGGTTTGAAGGTTGAGAGGTGGGAAAATGAGGGTTGAGTTTCAGGAGTCCTGATGCCAGAAGGACATAGTTTGGTGTAGGGGGATCTTGTGTATACCACACAGAGCTCAGGGACCACCTCTTTGCTTCTGCCTAGGGACATCATTAATATGGTTTATTGCTACACCTTTAGTGTGGCATGCAGAACCACCCCACCCCTGCTTCCCTCCTACTCTCCCCCCCGCCCCTCCCCCGCACTATATCCTTCCAGAATAAGGAATAAAGGAAAAGATGCTTCTGGAAATGAGCACACCATGCTGAGTTTTCCCTCCAGCCTGCCCTGTAACACCTCCTAACTGCTCTTTTGGAAATCTATTTGTTGGGCCAGATTCTTGGAGAATTGCATCAAGCACCCTAGCACACCTCTGCCCTTGTGACTGTGCTGCTTGTAAATAGCTGCACAGATAGCTCACTTCATCCAGAGCTGAGATAAAAGGTGTCATATCATGTTCCCCAAACTGTGTCTCTCACCATTTGACCAGATGCTAAAGATGCTAAGGCTGCAGCAAAAACCCAAAACATTCAAATCGAGACCACCAGTACTTCCTGAGCATGATCGTTTTCTTTTTCTTTTCTTTATTTTTTTTAAACAGGACAGAGAGTTCCTTGCTTCCTTGGCTCAGTGTTCAGAGCCTCATGCTGTCGTCCCTCGTGGCTGCCCATCTTCATCTGCTCAGAGCTTTTTGCTCACAGGCAGTGATGTTCAGCTGCCTGGTGAAGGTCCTATAGTCTTCTACAGATGGTAGTAGAGGTCATCGACCAGAGAGAAAATTACTCACAACCATATGCTGTTTGCTTCACATAGTACTCTCCAGATTGTGGAAATTCAGTGAAAATTTGTAGAGAAGACCTTCCTTCCTTCCTTCTTTATTTAAAGAGGCTGCTGAGTAAGAACAATACCACGCATGTGGTATTCAGGTAAGAGATAGGTTTATTCAGTGGACCAGCTAGCTGGTACCAAGTCACCCGTGGCACTCCCTGGGGCTGGAAAAGAGGGTGTCTGGCCTGGGGTTGTTGCCTTATCTAGGGTAGGGGCTAGAGAAGGTGTGGTCAGGTAAAGGGAGGTGGGACCGGGTGGAAGAAAGGTGTGGTCACATTGGATCCAGATGTGACCTCAGTGGATGTGTAAGTGACCTTTTCCAGGCGTGACAGTTGCCTAGGTAATGCAGGTACTGGGCGGAGACTTGGCTGAGAGGAGGGCAGAGTCTGCTCACCATTCAGGAAGGGACCTTACCCATCCTTCCTTCTTCCCTTCCTTCCTTTTCCTTCCTTCTTTTCCTTCTTCTCTTCCATTCTTCTCATCCTCCTCCTTCCTCCTCCAGCCACATTGACTTTGGGTTTCTATATGGCCCTGCAGATGGAATATAGACTTGCAGTGTGCTCCTTGGGACCAAGTCTGTTATGGGTCTGTTTCTCAGGGACATTGAACATTGTAATTTGAGCCACTCAACTGACACAAAAGACTATTTGAGAGTGTGCATAAATTAATCTGTGAATGATTAATGAGTACATGGAATCTGGATATGCGGGCCACTGAACAGGACCCAAACTTTTTCCAGCTCTTTGTGAGAGTAAATTATTTACATTCTCCCAAAGGAAAACCAAAGAAAGAGAAGAGAAAAGGAAAAATTAAGGACCCAAACTACATTACACATTCTGCTCTTTTTGGAAAGGTTCAGCTTAGAAGTATGGGAAACTTGCACACATCCTTCCTTGTGCTTGGGAATACTCTACTTATTAAAGTAGAATCCGGACTCTTTCCCAGGACAGTAGAGAATCTAATTCCCTTTAGCCTTTAGTGCTAGAGTAACACCCAATTATGACCCACTGGACTCTTCCTGGCATATGTGTTTTGTCACCTAAAGGTTGTGAAAACAGGTAGTAAAAGTATTGTGCCTTTACCCCCACAGCAATGTAACAACAACAATAACAAGAGCAGTCACTGATGGAGGATGTATTCTTCTCCAAGACAACTGGATAGCTGTGAGTTACTTAACCTCTCTGAGCCTCAGCGTTCACCTCTATCAATCTGAGAGTGGCAGTTTTATCTCACAGTATTATTTGTGAGGATGAAATCAGACACTGAATGTTGGGAATGCTTGCTGCAGACACTCTGGTTGAGGAGGCACTTGGTGTGTCAGGGCCAAGATAAAAGACCCAGAGTTGGGAAGATCCCTAAACGATTCCCACCTTGTCTGCCCCAAATGTCCAGACTGAACAGTCAGAGGTTTCATTGGGACCCTGGAGAAAGGGTGGCTGCTGCACCTGCTGATTGGAGTTAACTACTCTGCGAGATTTCACATTTTGGAAGAACTAGTTGTATAACATTGCTGCTTGAAGCGCTTATTTCCCTTGGGGAATTAGTGAAGAAAAATCTTTGGTCACAACTCTCTGACTGATATTTATATGCTTGGGGACATTTCCCATAGAGAGATGGGGTGATCTGCCTGGATTTTATAAACAAAAAAAAATAGCCCACATCAAAGTTGTTTCTTTCCATGATTCTCAGGGAAGCACGTTTATTTGTTTTTATTTTTATTGTAAGTTTTTGTACAAAAGGGTTTCACATCTACAAGTCAAATCATAAGTACAATGTGTCTTGGTCAAGATCACTCCTTTTCCATAGCCACCCCCACCATCTTTCCTAATCCCATCCATCCTCTCAAGTTATATAGTTCAACTATATAATATACATTGAATATAATGACTATATTTTCCTTCTCCATTGGTGTGGTCCCCTCTCTTTGCCTCCCTCCCAAAAACCATATTTCAGCTTCCTGGCATTCATTTTGTTAAAGTTATTTGTTCAGAGGAATTACACCATTAGACTTCTCTCCTGAGTATACAATTCTTGAGTCAATTTGTTTGTATATCTATCTATCCATATATATATATATACAATATATATACACAATATATAACCCTGTATATGTTTTCATGCATATTTGTGTTTTAGATTTAACTTGAGATGCATTTTCTTTTTTTTAGTATATATTTTTATTGTAAAGATACTGTACAGAGGGATTACAGTTACATGAGTAAGGTGATAAGTACATTTCATACTGAGCATTGTTACCCCCTCCTTTGTTTTTCCCTTCCCTTGCCTCCCCACCTACTCCACGCCTCCCCCCAAGTTGTAAAGTTTGTTTTCAACAAAGTGTCTTGTGTGTCTCATTGTTACAATGGGTCAACCTGTATCCTTGTTTCAGCATTTTGTTTTTTCCCTTCCCCAAATTAGAAAAATGTATATACAAGGTACAGAGCACCAGAATCAAATACAGTGAAAACAGGGGTTTTACCATGGGGGAAGAACATACAAAAGAAACAAAAAAATCACATAGTACATTATAAGTACATTAAAAACAACTGCAACAAAGATAAAACCTCTTGTGTCCATCTGTATCTTGGGAATCATTTCGCTTAGCATCATCTTCTATGGTCATATGTCTGGTAAGATTATCCTAGACGTATGCTAGTTATTGCAAATAAGGGAAACCATGGAACCTATGTTTCTTTGGGTCTGGCTTACTTCACTTAATATAATTTTTTCCAAGTCTTTTCATATTCCGATGGAGCTGTGTCATTCTTTCTGATGGAGGCATAGAATTCATACATATATATATAATATATATACATACATACACTATATTTTCTTGATCCATTCATCTATTGAGGGGCATCTGGGTTGGTGTGGGATGCATTTTCTATGTGCCAGGTCCTATTCGAGGTTCTGGGGTACAGTGATTCAGGCATGCCTCTGTCCACAAGTAGCTGACAGTTTAGTGGAGGAGACAGTGAAGTAACCACACAACAAAACAGTGTGGGCAGAGTTGCTACAACCACGGAAGACACAGGACACCATGGGGGTTCATGGGACACCAGGGAGACCATCTTGGTAAATGGTTTGCATTGTTTCCCTCAAATCCATATGTTGAAATCTTGGTCCTCATTGCTTGAGGTCAGGAGAATGGAGCCCTCATGGATGGGCTTTAAGAAAGCCCTTTAAGAAAGACGTGATGATGTTAGGAGTAAAGGAGATACCTGTCTTCTACTCAATAATGAAGGATAAAACTTCCTTTTTCGGATGTGGAATAAAGCCCTTCACTGAATCTGCCAGCAGTCGGTGTTGAATATGCCAGTCTTCAGACCTGTAGAACTAATATATGATATGTTGTTATAGCAGTCAAAATTGCATAAGATCAAATAGAAAGTACAAATGGAGGGGGGAATAGTTAGATAGCCAGGATGATAAAGACGTGGGAGGACACAATACAGTGATGACAGTTTATGTAGGGCTAGTGGTAGAATACTTCTTAGCTTACACAAGAGCCTAGGTTCTATTCATAGAACAACAACAAAAAAACCCTAAAGAATGCCCATTTAGACAAGCACTGGTGGCTCACACCTATAATCCTAGCTACTCAGGAGGCTGAGATCATGGAATCACAGTTCAAAGCTAGCCTGGGTAAAAGAGTCCATGAGACTCTTTATCTGCAATCTATTACTCAGAAAAAGCCAGAAATGGTGCTGTGGCTCAAGTGGTAGATCACTAGCCTTGAGCAAAAAAAAAGAAATTTAAGGACAGAGCTTAGACACTGAGTTCAAGCTCCAGGATCAGTGTGTGTGCGCACACACAGACAGAGGAAAGCCCATTTAAAGGCCAAAAGTCACAGACCACAGCACATGAAGAGGCTCACAAGCACTCATCAGGACTGGAGCTCTATTGAGAGGCCTCAAGTCAGGGAAACAGGGCTCTTAACTCAATGCCTATCTTAACTCTTAGCTCTTAATGCATACCCTAACATTGGGACTCGGTCCATGAGTTGCTCCAAATATACCAATTTTGGGGTGCAGTCTATGTGTCCGTGACAACTCCATATATTTAGAAGTTGTACGTTCATCTTCCCATTTGTAATGAATGCTTTTGTCCTTCGTCTTATTCCTCGGGTACCTGTTCCATAGTGAAAGTTTGATTTGGAAAGACTGGTATTGACACAGTAAGAAATAACTACTGCTACCATGATGTGCCTTTCTGTCACTGAGCCTCCATGAGCTTGAAAATCTGGCAAATGTCTATGTCATTAACCTCTAACTAAAGCTGGAAAAATAAAAAAGGACAAGTCTCTTTATATTTTTATAACAGAATTGAGCACTCTTTTCTGTTCTGTGCCACTGAACTGATACTGGAAACTTACTCTCAGTCATTTCAGGGCAAATTGAACCAATGTAAAGGTTTCAGATTAAATTAAGGTTCCCTCTTTCCTCTAAAATTGCACCTAATTTCTGGGAGACGTGGGCACAGTGAGCCTTTGGGGATGGCATCTATTTTTGGCTATAGTGTCTTATTTTCTGTATCTCCTACCACAGTACCACTCCAGTTGTTCCTGCTTACCACTGCTGGACCCTGCAGGTCTCCTTTGCAATTGTTTTATCTTCTTTCTGGTGGTTGTTCTATAAAGCTACTTTGTATCTGTTCAAGAGGGCCAGGAAATATTAGGAGTCATTAGCTCTAAAGACTGAATGAGAAACCTTTGGCCTTTCACCCTATCAGTAAGACTCCTAGAGATTAGGCTAATTTCCCTGGATCCTTTAAACCAATTTTTCTATCATAGTGTCTCTATGGAAGGGTAGGGTGGAAGTAGAGAAGTCAAAGACCTTTTTCAATTGTTCTCAATGCTGCTCAGCAGGCAAGCTCTGGTTCTTTGGGTCTTGGACTTATGGCTCTGCCAGCCACATGGACTTGACCCCAAAGGAGCAGAACACACAAAAGCCTCCTCAATACCACTCAGAGCCCCTCCCCCAATTTTCTTTTTCTTCCTCCTCCTCCTTTTTCTCCTCCTCCTCCTCCTTCTTCTCTTCTTCTTTGGTCAGTTGTAGGGCTTGCTCTGGGCCTGGGTGCTGACCTCAGCTCTTCAGCTCAAGGCTAGAGCTCTACTACTTGAGCCACAGGAACACTTCCGGCTTTTTCTGTGTGTGTGGTACTGAGGAATTGAACCTGGGGCTTCATGCATGCTAGGCAAGCACTCTACCACTAGGCCACATCCCAGCCCCCCTCCCCTAGTTTTCTACCTGTAGGGTTTTATTCTAATCTTAGTAGCAGTACCAACTGGCTCTAACTCATCATGGATTTTATTTTTTATGCTTACTTTTCCAAAATAAACTTCAGCTCTGACTCTGATTTCTGCTTTGGATCTCCACTCACCCTTACTCTAAGTTTTGCTTCTTCTGTGAGCTCATGTTCATTTTCAAACTAGAAAGCTGAATATGGGAATATGGATCTCTCTTTCTCTCCCTTTCTCTCTCTCTCTCTCTCTCTCTCTCTCTCTCTCTCCTACTGTAACAGCCTGCTCCAAGGGCAATTGGAATAGAAAGATCACTCATGGAATGCAGGGACACAGAAATGATTGGGTAAAACTGTCTTGGATTAATTTTCTGACAGGGACTCTCTTCACAAGAGATTTGCCCACATCTTCAAGTATGAAACTGGAAAACCTAGAGTGAACTGCAGCGTCGAGAGGACAAGCAGAGTCTTCCATGGTGTAGAATGCTTGGCACAAAGGAGACACTTCCTTTCTTCCTTTCTCAAAAGCCACATAAGAATGAAAATGAGTGACGGAAATGCCCTGTAAGGAGCATCCACTTTATTATCTCTATCTCTCTAGTTTTCATGCTGTCTCTTTCTGTATCAACTTCCCTCTTCCCTTTTCCCCTCTTCTCCTCTTCCTCTTCCTCCCCCTCCTTCCTTTCCTCCTCTTCCTTTCTTTCCTCTTCCTCCTCTCCCCTTCCCTCTACTCCAACTGTTTCAAGCCTATACAAGTAGGAAAATGCAATGACTCTGGCTTATTATATCCTCCTGGTGTAAAAAGATTGTCTTAGTTTTATGCAGAGGGCTCACCACAATGTAGATAAAAGCTCAACAACAGTTCTCTGGTTGCTCCCTTGGCCTGATGTGGAGCTGGGAGGGTGCTAGCTGTAGCTAAGAACATGTTCTTAGCTAAGAACATGGGGATGGAATCTTCTGGTTCTACTGCACTGGTTGTAATGGGTTTCTGAACTCTTTCCCCTAGGTTGAACTTTAGGACGTCTGTTTGTTGGCGTCATTATTGCTGCCTGTGTCCTTGTGCCCAGACATTGGTTTTTCTATTGCACTCAGACTGGGACTGCTGATGATAGTTAGAGTACAATTTATTCTATTGGTTTTCTTGGGTCTTCAGCATGAAGACAGTAGATGGTGGGATTGTCCAGCCTCTCTAACAGTGTGAGCTAATGTACAAATGGTACATATATAGCCCACTGATTCTGTCTTCATGGAGAACCCTGGCTAATACAAAACTGCACACTTGAATGTGTTTCATGATATAACAGCACCTGGATTTGAAGGCTGTTAGATCTCTGTTGGCCTAGTCTTTCCTCTGAGGCTGGGTTTAACCTCCCAACTCTGAAGTCACTCTCCTCCAGGCTTTTGGTATCCTCGTCTCCTGTCTCTTTCCAGGGCTGTGCCTCCCTTCCAGCATCAATGCTGTATCACCCACCTTTTTATTTTCTCTCTCCTTGCCTCAGCACTGCTGGGTGATGCTGAAGAAAATCATCTAATCACACTGAATTGGTGCCATTACCAATTTATAAGCTTCTGGCCCCAGCTGGACTGCCAGCTCTTCTCACTCATCTTTTAATCATCTCTAGTTGCCCTTTTCCTTTCACACTTGAGCGTCTGCCCCTGACCTACTCCACTTCCACCCAACTCACCCTCCTCCTCCTCCTCCTCCTTTTTCAGCATATGCTGAAAGCAAAAGAGACCATCAGAAATGATTTTTTTTCTATGCGTGCCCCTTCTAATTGTGCACTTCTAAATCTGTCTTCATTTTTGCCTGTCTGCACTTCCTCTATGACTTTATCTTGAGAAGTTATTACTCATCACCAAAGTGAGCCTCTCATTCTGCTTCCTGTTTTCTAATCTAGGAAAACTTCAATTCCTCTTTCATGACTTTACTGTCTAGATCTCTTCTCCAGACATTTTCCCCTGTATAATATTAAGTCCTCATTTCCTTTTGTACATACAGACACACCTTATTGTGTTTTGTTGTGTTGTATTCCAAGTGTACTTATAAATTGAAGGGTTGTGGCCACCTGGCATGGAGCAATTCTAGTGGGAACATTGTTCCAGCAGCTTAAAGATTCATTAGCATTTTTTAAGTAATGAAGTATAGGCATATGCATTGTTGAGATATAGTGCTATTGCATATTTAATAGCTTACAATATAGTGTGCACATAGCTTGTATAGGTACTGAAAAACCAAAGGTCATATGATTGAATTTTAGTGAATCATATGACCTTTGGTTTTGCAGTGCATATTGGTTCAGTGATGTGAAACCAATCCTGCAATATCTCAGATGTGTGCCTGTATTCTTTTTCCCTCTCTTTCTATGATGTTTCCCTTTCAAGATTTGCCCTGGATATCTTTCTTTTTGTCATTGCCCAAGTTGTTCATACGTATGCTGGTTTAGTGGTCCTTTCATTGCCCATATATTGGAGCTTTAAAAAAATCTTCATGCTTGTTCCTTATCTCAGAACAACTAAGTGAAACTGAATGGGTTGGTGATATAGACACGGTGGTCTTCAAGATTTCCCAAGATAGACTCTAGTGTGAAATCATGGCTGAGAACTGCTGCTCAATCCTCTTACTCCCATTTCAGCAATCAAGTGGAACAAACCAACTCACTGAAACAAACCTCTCACTGAAAATGGAACTTTCTATGGTCATCAAAGACAACTTCTTCATCTCTCCACCCCATCACTAACTTCAGGTTTCTGACTACTCAGTGTATATGGACCACATGACTGTTGATGTACACACACACACACACACACACACACACACACACACACACACACACACACACATTTTCTCTTTGGATTTCCATGACTCTATTTTCTCCTTCTCTTCTCATCCTTTGATTTCCCTTCCATTACCAATTTGTTGCTTCATTTCCTTTGTTGGTGTTTTCATATGTGTCATCAGAATTTTCATTCCTGGGACAAATAAGTGAGAGAAATAATTTAAAGGAGGAACATTCACTTTGGCTTGCACTTTCATAGGACTCAGCCCATAGTAGGCCAGCCCCCTTACTCTTAGGCTTGTGGCAAGGCAGAAACATCATGGTGGAAAAAGATACGGTGGAGGAAGGCTGCCCACAATATGGAAGCCAAGAAGCAAGGAGAAAGGAGCCAAGAGCAAGACATCACTTTCAAAGATGTACCCCTAGTAATTCACTTTCTCCACTAGGATCTGTCTTCCACAGTTCCACCGCTTCTAAACAGTCTGTTCAAAAGTTGACTCCATCAGTGGATTAAAACTATTCATTAGTGCCAAGCATCCGTGGCTCACATCTGTAATTCTAGCTACTCAGGAGGCTGAGATCTGAGGATCACGATTCAAAGCCAGCCTGGGCAGGAAACTCCGTGAAACTCTTATCTCCAATAAACCACTCAGAAAACCTGAAGTGGTGCTGTGACTCAAGTGGTAGAGTGCTCGCCTTGAGCTGAAAAGCTGAGGAACAGCGCCCAGAATTCAAGCCCCACGACCAACAAAACAAAAACAAAATAAAACTATTCATTAGGTCAGAGACCTAGTGATCTGATCATCTCTGGGATTACCTTTACATACACACACACACAGACACCCAGATGTTTGCTGTCTCCGCCTACTGTCTCAACTCTGTCTCGGACCTTACCCATTTTACATCACCTTATATATCCTTACACCCATGTACAGGTTTAACACATCTTTCAACAGGAATACTACACATACTTCTTGTTTCTTGACTTCTGTTTTTTTTTCTTTCACATCAGTATGCTCACTATGCTTTCATACCCATAAGCACACTTGGGAGTGATTGTTGATATAGCTCCCTTCCTATAATTCCAATGATTGGTTAATTGTGCTGTCACTCAGTCTCACTTCCTGGTCTCAGTTTGCAATAGGAGGAAATTAAAACCCTTCAGCCTGTCCAAGAAGACTCTTAGAAGTCACATTTTGCTTTTAGGCTCCATTTCACTCTATTTCTCACCCCTAGGTCTTTTGCAGTAAAGCACACTCTTCATGGAACATGTTTTTATTCCCTTATACACATACACACATTGTTGTTGGTTAGGGGTGTGTGTGTGTGTGTGTGTGTGTGTGTGTGTGTGTGCGCGCGCGCGTGTGTACTGGTAATGGAGCTTGAACTCAGGCCTCATACTCTTGCTTGGGGTTTTTTTGGTCATAGTTGGTTCTCTATTATTTGAGCCATTTGTAGAGACTTCTGGTTTATTGGAGATAAGAATTTCTCAGATTTGTGTGCCTAGGTTGGCTTTGAACTGTGATTCTTACATCTCAGCCTTCTAGGTAGCTAGGATTATGGACATAAAGCATTGGCACCTGGCTTGGAATTTTTTATGTTTTGAGTTTTTTATTTTTTGAGTCTTGCTAGATAGACCAGGCTGGCCTTGTGTTCTTCCAGCCTTGGCCTCCTGAGTGCTGGGACTATATTTGCTAACCTGTTCTCTACCAGGTGACTTTCTACTTACTTTCAAGGCCAATATTCATTATTTATATCATTTGTAGAGCTTAATAACAAACTCTAATTACTTACCAAAGTATCTTATGCCCACTGATTTATTTTCTGTCTCTCTTGCTTCATGGTAAATTCTTTGGGTGTAGGGGCCATGACTCATACATCATTTTCTCTCTAGTTCCCTACACTCATCCTGGAAGGGCACAGACAGAAATGGGGAGAAGGAGTCAGAGATCTAAGGGGACTTTGTGGAGAGAGAATAACATCTGTGTCACATGGAACAAAATCTCTGTTGCTCCTGGTGCCAGGAACAAATGCTGAGTTGCATAGAATGGTATTTGACATGTGTGTGTGTGTGTGTGTGTGTGTGTGTGTGTGTGTGCGCATCTATATCTATCTATCTATCTATCTATCTATCTATATGACCTTATATATTAGAGTTTTATACCTGTGTGCTGGGAAGGAGCAGAATTGGATTATCTCTCTGCCAGAAGAGATAGCCCTGTAGTAAGTAGTAATGGGATCAGCATGCACTGGCTGAAATTCTCCACAGTACCCCAGGAAGCAGATCAATGGGATGACATCTCTCAGAAACAAGGCCTGTGAGCCTTACCTGTAGGGATCAAGTGAGATTTGTTAAGTCAGGTGTTGTGCTAAGGTGATTCCAGGGCAGAAGGTGATTTGGGACTTTCAGGTTGGATTATAGTGACATTTGCCTCTCTGAACCAGCATTGCTAAAGGAGGGTTTTTTTCCCCTGCTGGTGTAAGAAGGGCATTCACAGTGTTCTTTGAGGGCACAGGGCTTTTCAAAGATCTTTTTCCTTATCCTCTGACTTCTTTTACTTACTGTGACTTTTACATCTCCGTGTCTTAGATTGATTGCTTACATCACCACCATAGCAACTTTAAGCACATAATACATTAGATCTTTGGTATTGATGATTTCACATTTGTGAGTTCTATTTTATGCATTACAGGCAAAAGACCTCTGATAGTAAGTTGTCATCTTGTCAAGAATCTGCATAAATTACTCTCAATAGGAGGGCAGGAATTAGTGAGCAGGTTAGTCAGCTGGATCACCTGTCCAATCTTTGTATTTCTTTATTCTTTTTTCCCCATTCATTTACTTGATAAATGCTTTTGAAGACCTACTATGTAATGGAGATACTGTGATGAATTAAAAAGGTACCCCGGACTGGACAGCATTTTTTGGGAGGAGGATGAGTGAAGACATCAATAATTTAATGGGATGATATTTTTAATAATATTAATAATAATGTATATTTAATAATAATTATTATTATATTATATAATTAATAATAATGTATATTTAATAATAATAATGTTAAGCAGAGTGGCATGATAGGAAATGGGAGGGAGGCAAACCTCAGAAGGGAGGCCTGCATCTTGTGGCATTGTTTGCAATAGCCAATGGGTAGAAATAATCTCAGTGTCCATTACAGTTGAATGACTAAGTAAATTACAGGGTAATAGATACATAATGTAATATTATTTAGCCATGAAGAAGGAAGAAACTTCCAACACATGTATACAATCGTTAAAACTTGAAACTTGAAACTTCTTTCTAAGAGAAAGAAGCCATGGAAAAAAGGACACGTTTGGCAAGTTTTTGTGTATATGAAATGCCTGAAAATGCTCAAGCCATAGGAAGAAAAATTAGAGGAGAGGCATGGTGGTACATGCTCATAATCCTAGAGTTTGAGAGATGGAGGAAGAAAGATGTCAAATTCAAGAACACCTTGGGTTCAATAGTAAGACCCTGTCTCACAAGTAAGACCGTGTATCACACAAAATGGAGAGTTATTGCTTAATGGGTGCAGTTTCTATTTGAGATGAGGAAGAGTTTGAAAAGAGATAGCAGTAATGAGGGGCGTTCAACGTTGTTAATGCTGTGAATTGCACGTTGAACCATGGTTAGTGACAACCAATGGGAAATGTTATGTTAAATAGCTATATATTGGCCAATATAGATATATAGACATATCACTAATTGAAAACAATTTTGAAAGTATTGGAGTTTGAACTCAGGGTCTCACACTTGTTAGCCAGATGCTCTACTACTTGAGCCACATCCTCTTTAGTTTTATTTCTCTGATGGCATTTCTCCTGAGCCAACTTAGACTGGGACCCTATTTACACTTCCCACAGAGTTGGGATCACAGGTGCATGACACTGCACTTTTATTGGTTGAGATGGCATCTTCAGAAAATTTTTGCCTGGGTTGGCTTTGAACTTTGTTCCTCCCAATCAAATAGGTAAGATTTCAGGTGTGAGGCATCAGGTCTAGAATGTTGTACTAAATTAAAAAAAAAAAACCATGAAGTGAGACTTTCAATAATACGAATGAGCTGGCCCTGGGAAGATGGTTAGAGGGACACTTCTAGCAGAACAAATAATGGCTGCAAATAGCTTAAGACAGCAACAAGCGTGCATCATTTTTTTAATGGCCTGCTACTGGAATGAAGGAGTCTGCAAGCGAGGGAGAGTTTGGAGATTTTCGGGAGATCTTGGAACGCATTGCTCAGGAAGGCTGTGGGCTCCTTGTGGTTGTTGGTTTTCATGTCTGCTGTCTGGCTTCCCACCAGTTCCAAGGCTTTGTAACACCACGTGGGACTGCCCTGTCTGGTTCAGAGTCTCATGAGTCTTGTTGTTAGCGGGTCAGTGAGCTAGGGCTGATAGTGCTAGGCCAATAGGCGGAGGAACCAGACTCCAACTCTAGATTAACTACACAGTTGTGTGCTTTTGGAGAGATGGCCCATCCTCAGTTTTCTCCTCCAAGCATGCCATGTAGGGTTTAGATGAGATGAAGGGGAACAAATGTACAGCATTCACATTCTCTTGCACAAACAGCAGGGCCAGATGGTGACATGTGGGCACCCTGGGCCTAGTTGGCCTTCTTCCCAACCAATATTCTCTGCAAATTTGATCAATATTTATTTAGCTGGGAAAGAGGGAGAGGTTGAAAGCAAATGATTTTTTATTAATAAATGCCATGTTTACTAATTCACTTCAACCGGGTAAAGCAAAATGGCAGAACATAAATCTCTAAAATATTTCCTGCTGTGTGTTCTTGTTTCTCTCCTCAGCTGGTCCTCACCTGTCACACAGGAAGTCTGCCTGTGAGTCTACTCAGGGGAGGCAAATTCCAATCAAAACACCTGTCCCTCCTAATCTATGAGGGTCTTTCCAATACCACCAGTGGATGCTTGCAACCATAGATACTAACTGACCCTATGGGTACTACTTTTTCCCCTCTGTACATACATACCTATCAGAAAGTCTTATTTATTAGGCATATTAAGAGGTTAACAGCAATACCTAATCATAAAACAGAACTATTGTAACCAATGTACATAATAAAAATTAGGTGGACCTTATTTCCTGTCCTCTCCTTTTCTTCCCTTGTCTCTTCTCCCTTCTACCTCTCCCTATGTGTACCCCCCACCTCCTCCTCTGCTCTCTGCCTTGGGATGGGTTCAGTAATCAAAGTAGATACCCTGGGGAAGAGGTGGAGAGATGGCTTAGCCTTAGTTTTCTTCTTCCCCCCACCCCACATACTCTACCTCATATCTCAAGCAGAAGAACATGACTTTTATCAGACAACTCGGAGCAACAATTTTAAACTTAGGAATTACTCATTTCCAGAATTTTCTACTAGTATTTCCCAATTTTGATGAACTGCAGGTATTGAAAGGAAAATCACCAATAAGATGGAAGCATGCCTGCCTAAGTACATGGTTGCTAAATGCTTGCCAAATATCAAACCACCCAACAGATCATATGTGGAGTATATTTTGCCTAAGAACCAGCACCTTGAGCACATTCCAATTCTGTCTTCTCATATTTAAGGATGTGGATAATCTTCTGCATATAACCAACCATTGGTGGTCTAACTCCCTTTGTTCTCTCCCAAGTTAAGATAATTAAGATCACTAGCTTTGGATTATTTTAAAAACCCACGAGATAGGATAGGGAAGATCAAAATGACAGTTGTACGACCTCCATACTGATTGGAGAGAGTGGTTTTAGATTAGTGTGCTGAAGGCATTTTTGAATCCCTAGCTCTTGAAAATTAGCAAATTTAAGAGCCTAGGATTGAGAATAATGGCAGGGCTGGATTCTTACTAAAGCAATAACTTTCTTTTGGTAACTACTGAGTTGAACTCAGAGACAAAGGTAAGGGTTGAATCACAGAGGCTCAGATACTTTTCTCCAGTGAAAATGTTACGTATGTTACTATTCTTTTATGCAAAGAAATTACTACAGAAGAGTAGAGGGCCAAGAGTGTTATTCTTCACCCTGGAATCATGAGACAAACAAGGAGGCTGTTTCTCCTAATAGTAATTGGCATTTTCTATCTGGTGCTGTCTGGTGGAAAATAAACCTCCTCCCCTCCCTTCTCCTTGTCTCTCCTCCCCTATCCCCTATAATCTATCCAACAAATTAACTAAGACTACTCTTGAACTTGGTTTCTATTCAGTACATGGTATACCCCTTTCCTCACTACCTTATAGGATTTTTGTTTTTGTTGTTGTTGGCCATGGAACTTAAACTCTGGGGCTGGGAACTGTCCCTCAGCATTTTAGTTCAAGGCTATCACTCTACCACTTGAGCCACAGTGCCACTTTCGGATTTTCTGGTGGTGTATTGAAGATAAGAGTGTCATGGAGTTTCCTGCCTGGGCTGGCTTTGAACCATGATCTTCATATCTCAGCCTCCTGAGTAGCTAGGATTACAGGTGTGAGCCACTGGCACCCAGCTACCTTCCAGTATTTATAGGAGTCATAGTTGCTTATTTTAATACATATTTGCTATTCTATTTAAAAAATTTTTTCTTTCTGATTTTCAGACTTTAATTTTTAAAATGTTTACTTTCACAGGTGATTGCTTCCTGACTCATTTATTTTTCTCTTGAAAATCTAAGTCTCCAGACCTCAAGTTCTTTTTTTTTTTCAGACTCCAATTTCTGTCCTAAGTGTCTGATTCTATATTCAGTCATTGGCAAAGTCAGTGTTCTGAACTTCATCACCCCAGAATCTGTTCACCTGACTTTTAATACATGTGGGACATAAAAATCATATCCACTTTATTGCGTCTACTTGGAAGATTGGTGAGGTAATGTGAGTGATTGCAAGAAGTCAAGAAAAATAAGAACATTAAAGTTCCATTACAGAATTTAAACATGCTTTAAAGCTTTAAAGATTCTGTAGTGTAACTTTCACCCTGTGACTTTTTAATGGATTTATGTTAGAGTTGGTGCTTTCCCTTGTTTCTTGGTAGTTAAGAAAGTTTGCAAAGCGACAAAGAGTTTTAGTCTTTGAAACATCTACATGGCATCTTACACTCAGTTGATAGTTTGGGGGCGGTGTCAGGTCAGACTTTCATTGCCATGAAGGAAAAAAAGACCTTACAGAAACAACTTAACAACTTAAGTCTTGATCCATGTTGTAGTTTCTATACTAATTTCATTTTTTAGCTTTAAGACAGAGGCTTACTATGTAACCTTGGCTGGCCTCAAACTTGGATCTTTCTGCCTCTATTTCCGGATTGCTCAAATTATAAGTGTGGACCACCGTACCTGGTCCAAAATTAATTCTCTGTAAAGGCTATATAACATTCTGCTACTCATCTCTGTCACATTTTGTTTATCTGTTCACTCATCAGGGAGGAATTCATTTATCTGAGCTCATGATTTTAGAGGTTTCAGTCCATAGTCCTTGGCTCCATTGGTTCTGAGCATTACAGTGGGGTCAAGATGTGGCAGAGACCAATCACCTCATGGCAGACAGGAAGCAAAAGAAGCTAGAGAGGAAGGGGTGGGAACACAATACATTTCCCCAGGGCACACACCCAGAGAGTGATGTACTTCCCCCAGCTAGACCTTCTTCCTGCTCTTACCAACCTTCCAACAATGCCATCATACCAAGTCTCCATGAAGGGCTTAGTGCACCAACTAAGGTAGAGCTGTCAGGAGCTAATTACTTTCCCCCAAACACATCAACTGGCAACAAAGTCCCAAAAATGTGAGCTTGTGGGAGATGGTTCATATTTAAACCCTAACAGCAGGTATAAAATCCCCTGCAGTCAATATATTTTCCTTCTGAATTTTAAAGGTATTGCTTGATTATATTGTAATGCTGCTTAAAAGAGACTTTCTGTATTCCCGGTTTCTTTTCATTAGTGTATGACCTACTTTCTTTCCTTCTTTGGACACTCTTAGATTGTTTTCATGATCCTTAGGACTCTGAACTTTCAAATTGCTGTGCTTTGGCTTTTTTTTTTTTTGCTATATGTTGTGCAGAATATTTTGTGGGCTCCTTTAATCTGAACAATTTATGTTTTTCATTTTTGAAGGATGTTTTCTGCTGATTTTTTCTTTATTTTCTTTGCTGTTTGATGGTCTTGTTCGTCTTTTCTCCACTATTTTCTACTTCTTGATCTTTTGGTCCATTTCTGATCTACTTCCTCAACTTTATGTTCTATTATTGAATTTTGTTATCAAACAGATGCTTTGATTTCTGAAAGTTTTTTTTAAATTAATTTTTATGAGCTTGCAGTTCCTGTAATATGTGGGATCCCTAGGGGCAACGATCTTTTACATCACTGAAGATATAGTGATATAGATTTTTTTTCTTTTTCTTTTGAATCAGCTCTGTGTCATCCAGGATGCTTATTTATACTTGTTTTTCTCTTTGATTTTCTACCAGAAACCTTTTTTTTCAAGTGTCAGCTTATTCTACTCTGGCTATTTCTTTACTATGGTCCAATGTACATGGCATAAAATTAACTGCTTTTACTGTTCCTGAGCATGTGACTCAGTGGTAGAAAGTACATCCAGGATGCTGGACATCCATCACATTTTCTTTCTCTAGACATTCTCCAAACACTAATTGCTTACTTCCTTTCCACCTGCTTCCTGATACCCTCCCCACCACATTCTGACAATTCAGAGTATTCTCTGAGAGTGAAATCACCCATTATTTACCCTTGCAAGCTCAGGATCCCACATGTGGCTGTGACCTGGCTTCTAAATCATGGCCTTACTTCTAATTCTCCTTTTCTATTGCTGGAGAGTTATGTAGCATTTATGCCTGGGTGATTTGTTTTCAAGGCTTGATCCATGTTGTAGTTTCTATCCTAATTTCATTTTTTAGCTTTACAGGGGCTTACTAGGTATCCTAAGCTGGCCTCAAACTTGGACCTTTCTGCCTCTATCTCTGGATTGCTCAAATTATACGTGTGGACCACCATACCTGGCCCAAAATTAATTCTTTGTAAAGGCTACATAACATTCTGCTGCTCATCTCTGCCACATTTTGTTTATCTGTTCACTCATCAGAGAGCATTTGGTTTGCTTCCATCTTTTGGTTATGGTGAATAAGATAGCTACAAACATACAACTATCAGTCTGACTCTCTATTTTCTACTTTCTTTATTTGTTTTTTTTTTAAAGTGAGACACTAAAAAGCTATGAGGTGGTGTTATTAGCAGTTCATAGATTCAAACAATAGGTTCCAAACAAGCTGTTCATTAGAGAATTCCAAGAAGACTTGTGTTGAGCCATACGCATAGGGCTTATGCTTCCTCCTCTACATTTAGTAGAGTGAGCAGAAGAGGTGTAATATGTGGTCCAGCATCTAAGACAGTGCCAAGAACTTTCTGAATCAATGACAGGTGGGTGGTGTTCTCAGATCTTCTAAAGGAATTTCCTATATTTTGTTTTTTTCATTGATACTTTGTTTTAACTTGGGAGATCAGAAATAGTATATTTGTGCTCAAAATACCTTGTCAATTAGAAGTTCTTCTGATATAGCTCTTTCTATCAGCCTTGGGAACAAGCACCATATTTTATATGACCAACTTCTCATCAGAAGGTGTAGGTTCTATAGAAATAACCAAATGATGGCTGCCTTCGAGTTTACCATGGGAATACTATGTAGAACGTGAGGTGGTTATGGGCCACTGGCAAGTATAATAATTTATAATTATTAATAATATTATTATTGCTACTAAGAAGAACATAACTCTGCTACTTGTTAAAACCATGAAGTTTTTGGGCAAGGGCTAGCATCTTAGCATCTGAGTGTCAGATTCTGCTTTGTAGAAGAGAGACAGGAAGGAACAGAAGGGGCGGCTCAAGAGGTAGAGCTCCAACCAACAGTGAGCTAAAAAAGCCAAGCAAGAGCGTAAGAGTCTGTGTTTAAACCCTAGTACCAGCAGATTAAAAAGCCAACTAAACAACACAAGAAGAGGAATTGCAATAGCTTTCTCTCAGACTTGTGGGTGGATTAGGATTCAGTACCTTTCTTCTGGGGTTTTGCTGCTGTTGATACTCAGGGATTGTTTATTATTAATTATTACTACTATTATTATCAACAACAACATTATTGCTTTTACCTTTAAGTAGTTGTACAAAGGGGCCACCATTCAACCTGTCAGTTTACATGTATGATGCACCTTGGATACTCTCACCCTTTTCCTCATTCTCCCTCATTCCTCCCAATCAATCAAAGCCTCTCCCATCAATTTTTCTAGTTCCATAGGATATGCATTGAATATTCTGACTGCATTTTATCCCCTGAATTCTGTCTTCACTGTCAAGGATTGTGTGTAAGTTGGTGGTGGTGATTTGGGTAAGCTGGGAGTCAAAGCTTATTTAAAGAAAGATAGACAATAAGGGAATTGGAAGTAATCTCTGCAGATCATATTGTGACTTAAAAATGAGAGGAAAGAGGTCTTGGGGACCTTGTGTTCATGCGTGTGTGTGTGTGTGTGTGTGTGTGTGTGTGTGTGTACCAGTACTGAGGCTTGAACTCAGGGCCTGGATCCTGTCCCTTAGTGTTTTTTGCTCAAGGCTGGTGCTCTGCCATTTGAGACATGGATTTTACTTCTGTGTTTTTAGTGGTTAATTGGAGATATGAGTATTTTATATATATTTTTCTTCCCTGGACTAGCTTCAAACTGTGATCTTCAGATCTCAGCCTCTTGCATAGCTAGGATTACAACCATGGGCTGTTGGTGCCCAGTGAGCATGCATCTCTTACTGTGGCCCTTTCTGTGTTGTTTTTCAGATGTTCTGCGTGTA